>NW_010319652.1:0-5677 GCF_000700745.2 Antrostomus carolinensis | reverse complement strand
GAGCCTCATTGTGCCTCTGCCTGCAGGGCCACCCCTCCAGGAGCTACCACTCAACAGGAGCTGAGGCATCAAAGGCAGCTTCACCACCTCCCTGCTCTGGGCTGGCTGAGGGCCAAGGCTATTTCCCAGCAGCGTGTACCAACCTGCAATTAGGCACTTCCACCTTCCAGGCGCTCAAAGGTAGATCTCACCCGGGGTTACACCAAGGTTTTTCTCCACCTGTGAGGTGAGCAAAGCAACAAAGAGCTGAAGTGGTGCTGCCGCAGCATGGGCTCACCAGAACACCCTTCTCCCTGGGCACAGGGTGCCTTCGCACCCAGGACCATGCCGTACCTGACCCCACACCAGCCCTAGGTGCAAACACGGCCACAGCACTGTGCCTCATTTGGAGTCATGGCACAGAGTCAAGTTCAACCATGGTTTGGGTCTGGTGTCCCACCACCATCCACGAATGGCTTCAGAGGCAACCGGTGAGTCCTTGGCAAAGAAAGGTTCAGCGCCGTATCACAATCTTGATTTTTCCTGCAAGTGAAACAGAGTGTTTCATGTCATTGTAGTCAACAAGAAGAGGGAAGAAGATTATCCAGAGAAAAGGGGAGGGAGCCAGTTGGCTGACTGGGCACAGAGCGATGGGCTGGGGCCAGCTGGATGAAACACAGGGTAGAGGCAGGGACAACCAGGGAGAAAAGCTCCAGCCCTCCAGTGAATTCTGCCCAAACTGCAAGGCCAGAACACCAAACTACAAACTCGCTGAACTGGAAAATAAACAACATATTTTTTTCTCCACATAACCTGACAGATTCAAAGTGAAACATGGAAATTTCACAGGATGCTCATGTGCACTTTTCCTGTTAAATTTTCTCTGAAAACTGGTCTGGTTCTTGAGAAGGTGGTGGGAGGAAGAGAGAGAAAAGAAAGAGCATATTTTCAAGTAAAACTAGTTAAATGCAGCCACCTTTAAAGTGACTGCTACAGGCAACTGGGAAACTGGTAAAATAAAAATGTTTTGTCAAGTATTTTTTTTTTTGCCAAGATATGGTGGGTTTTTGATAAAAATAAGACTGTGATCCAATGATCTAAATTTCTGAAAATTAGGAATAAAGCAGAACCTAGGGATGAGAAGGAAACACACAAAATAGGGCAAAATGAAATGTCAAATGCAGTGAAATTTTCACCTGAAATTTACAGCAGCGTTAGACCATCTCATGCCAGACAGCATAGTCTTGTCCTCACCAAGATAAAATAGTCCCAGGCTAAATCTTTTTAGTTTTTACTACCCCTATCCAAAGCTTTCCTGCACTGACAGCGAGACCGTGCAGGTCTCATCAGTGCTTCCCAGGGTGCCAGACAGTAAACAGGGATTTCAAGTTTCTATGGCTCTAGTGGCAAAATATTAGAAACTTGATATTTTAAACAGGATTTTAGGCAGGGCATAAAGTGGAAGCCTGTTCTTCGAGCCAGAAACAGGAAAACACATTAAAAACTCAGCACAGCTGTAAACAAGATGCACATTGGCAGGGTTCATCACCCTGGCAAGGGTAATCGCTCTCAAGTTTAATCAAGGTAGAAGGGGGGGATTTGGAAGCATCGCATCCATGGCACACTTCCCTGCTTTGTCACATCACACTAAACACTTGATAAAAGCTTCCTTTGAAGAGCAGCCAAGTCCTTCCTTGCTTCACTGTAGTGATATTGGATTGGATTTGCTGAGCCGGGTTTCCAGTTGTGCAAAGAATTAGTGAGATGTAGAAAAAGAGTAAGAGTGAACAGAAAGTGTTGCAGCTCAAGGAAAAACAACAAAAAGATAGAGCAGTAAATAATTACCAGCCTTTACTTCTTTTTTTAATTATTTTTTTTGTTGGCAGTGGGACAAACAGACTAGTGTTGGTAAAGTGGATTGTGAGGGGGCCTGCCTTCCGTATAGGTTTGGATATATATCATTAAATATTCAAAAATCACTTGCCATTGCCTCAAAATCATGAGATTGGTAAGCAAATTATGTGATTAAAAAAACTTATAGTAACAAAGGGTTGTCTTTTGTCTCCTAGCTTCTGAGTTGTTAGCCTGCCAAGCTAATTTCAATAGAAACGCGGTTAAAGGAAAATAAAAAAAGGGAAGGTGAGACTTTCCCATGATTACACCAGAAGTTTATTTTCCCAGGAAAGTGAATCTGTAATGTGATGAGATCATTTGCATCTGAAGTTTGTTTTCAGAGGGCTAAAAAAAAATTAAGAAAAAAAACCCCAGCACCCAAACGTGAATCACTTGGATAAGGGGTATTTGAGCCGTGAGTACGTCCAGCCAGAGCACGTAAAGAACATCCCATCTACTCTGCTTCCCAGTTAGGGCACTGGGTTGTGTGGATAAGCAAGCTACTTCTACCTGGAAGATAGCTTCTGGAATGATCACTGGGTGATACCGGTTTCCTTAGCAGAATTCATACTTGCGTAGAGGTCTGAGCAATGACTGATGTGCCTTCTCTGCCACATAAGGGGCTGTCCACCTTTCTTCTCCCCTGTGTCAACCCTGCGATTTTTCCTCTGGTGTGACCCACACACCAGCCAAGAGCAGGACCTGCATGGGGGCAATTCCTGCCTCAGAGGCTTTCCTCCTGGCAGGCACGGGGACCTGCTACTCATCACTCACCAAGCAGAGCGGAGGGATGGAGGGCACGTGCCCATTCTGCCTCTTGCATTAGCACGGGCTGATGGAGACACTGTCTTCCTCCCGCCTCTGCCAGCAGCCCCACCCTGGAGACCAAGGGCTGCACAAACAGCTGCAGCCCACCAGCCTCCACTCCCATTTCAGCCCATACCCAGTTCCACCTGGACAGGTGGTGTTTGCTCTCCCATCACAGCTCTTGTTCGCAGAGAAGCTGACTACAAAAGCTCAGCCGTCATTGCCATTTATTCTCAGCCCTGGCTGGGTTTTGTTGAGATGACCAGGTGAGCAGGCAGGCGGTTGGTTCTTCTCCTTATTTTCTAGTGGATGGGGACATCAAATATTTGCTTTCAGAAATATTTGCAGCAACTCCACTACAACTAGCAACATCAACTGATATGCTCAAAAAGCATGGGGGAGTGCTCCTGTGCCTTCGCTCTCTCCTGAGCTTTGCCAAAATGACCCAGAAACTCTCGGACTTCGTTGCTTTGACATTGAGTGTGTGGCAAACAACTGTCAAACACCTCCTTGTGCCATGTTTTTACAAGAATCCTACTTGCTGGTTGGTGCCAAGCACCCTTTTAATGTGGGCAACACATTAAAATATACGATGGGCTTCTCTTTGCTTTCACTGGAGGATGCCCACAAGAGTGGATCTGAGACCTGATTCCTATTCTATACCAGACAGCTTTGCAACTCCTAGGGAACAGCTTTCAGTAACACCTTAAGCCAATACTATGGCAGCAGAACACAATTTAGTCCTTGCATTTCAGGAACAACAAAACTACCTGAGGTTATGTCCTAATTACAGATTACTCGTCTATCATTCTAGTTTACATTGCAAGATGCTACCCAATCAACCAACTTGGGGAAGTGCATCTGATCTTTGACATGAGGAAGCTCTATCTGTGATCAAATATGGAAGTTGCATTGAAGACAAATTCAAGGAAGGGCTTCATTTTGCACAGAGAAGGATGGCCTGAGACCTTCTCTGTTGAGCTACACAGCCTGTTGAGAAGCTGGTGTCAATAATAGAGTCATTGAGTGAGGCATCCTCATCTGAGACCTCCAGAAGTGCACGGAATATCAGGTAAGTTTTCCCTCCCTCAAAACACACTCACATAATGTTCATATTTCAAGAGCATTAGGAATTTCACAGACAAAAATTTCCATTGCTGAGCTGTGTAAAGGCCTTTGTGCTCCAAGGGACTTGCAATGTCTCCAGACATGGTGGAGGCAGTGGGAGACAGGTTTTCTTGCAGGCACAAGTCGTTGCTCACTGCTGTGGTGGGTGTTCAAAGCCACAACTCGGCATAAGCTTTGCAAAAAGGGAGACACCCACCCAAGCCATGGGATTGCTTGGTACTGAGTGTTGCATCCAGAAATGTGCTTGTGAAATGCCACTAACTGCAGGAGTAAACACTGGACAGCAACATCAGGACAGCAGAGGATAGGTCCATCCAGCCAGGGAAGTCTGGGACAGAGATTCTGGTTAGTGGGTTCAAGCCACAGCAGTCTCTTCTCCAGCTCTCACTTCTTCTTTGTCACCTCTCCTGACTGACTGACAACAGCAATCATTTAGGAGTGGATCTGTGATCGGTGCCATCGATCACTAACAGGATCAGACCCACATAGCATGCAGGGTACAACTTGGTGTAAGTGCCTTTTATTCTACAGTCTTCCTAGGCAGAGAGAATGCTTCGGGCTTCATGTACTCTGCAGTTTCTCTCTTTTCCTTCTTTTATTTATTTATTTATTTTTTTTTTGCCTCTTGTAAAGACTTTGCTATGTCAGAATCTGTCAAACAACTCCTTGTGCCATGTTTTTACAAGAATCCTACTTGCTGGTCAGTGCCAAGCACCCTTTTAAACAATACTCAGTGAAGTATTGCGCTGCCTGTGCTCTGCTCTTGCATGCCATATTTAGACAAAAGCTAGGGAATTCCCTGCCCTCGATGAGGGCTTGAATGAGGGCATTCCTTTCCCACCTCAACTGCAAATGTAAGTGTTCCCATCAGTCAGGCCTTCTACCCAGCTTTATTTTTAATTGATTCCGCACTTTGATTTATGTACTTAGAAATCAGAAGGGGGGGAAAGAAAAAAAGAAAAAAAAAAGGAAGGAAACAAAACAAGTGAATGTGAGCACAGACACATGCTCACTCCTGCTGGCTGCATTCCCAAAGAGATCAAAACCCAGGCAGCAGTGGAAACAAAACACCCAAACCCCACATGGACACACTACCTGAATGCACAGCTACCAACAGCCTGATCACAGCCAGACACAGCCCTTCGTGCTTTGGCCCAGGGCAAACAAGCAGCAAGGCTACAGCCTAAAGCTGATGAAGATTCTCAAAGGGGTTTCTGGCACTGCACAAGGACCTTGGCAGCTACTAGAGTCTTTGGGACATCAGATTTCTCTGAAGCAAAGGAAAATACCGTCAGCAGGTGTGTGGAGCAGGGTGCACAGGTCCCCGTGAGCAGCCAGAGCAGGGAGCTCTGTGATGGCCACACATCCTGCCCTGCACGTTCACCCATTCACACTGGCCAAAGCCAGAGCGTGAGGGCTCTTTCCTGACGCTGCAGAAGTCAATGGGGCTGCAGATCCTTCTGGAGCGGCTATTGAAACGCCACATTCCACAGCGCTATGCTAATCGCTTTCAGCCAGCCCTCCAACATCACTCCCATCGCTAATGTTTAAATTCTTTGCCATACTTTTGTCCACAGCGCGTGGGCCCCCCAGATTTTCTGACATGTGGTTCTTCCATTCACTGCCAAGTCTGCTGGGAGAGGATGTCAGCCTCACAGGACCAAAACAGATGCCTTCCATGCACTAACTCTGTTGGAAAAGCTTCAGATAAAGGCCTGTCTTCCCTCCTCAGCTGCCCCACAAGCACTAAAAAACATTCATTATATCTGCCCCAGGAACCTACTTAGGAGAAAATCTGAATCCTGAAATTGACAGTCAGAGCATTGTCAAGTACAGCGTACACAGCCTGAAACACAGGATGGAATAGTCC
>NW_010319651.1:61473-68632 GCF_000700745.2 Antrostomus carolinensis | reverse complement strand
CAAATCCATCGTGCAGTTCCTCACATGTATGAACACAGATATCCTAGCTCAGAGCCCTCCCACTGCCAGTAACCTTCCTCCAATGCAAAAAATCACTATTTGCTCATAATCTCTGTTCCTCATTTTTCAATTTCTTTCTTATCCAAATCTTTAATTCCTTCTTACGGCATGACCACTTAATTAGAATCATAGAATCATGGAATGGTTAGCATTGGAAGGGACCTTAAAGATCATCAAGTTCCAACCCCCCTGCCATCACCAGGGACACCTTCCACTAGACCAGGATGCTCAAAGCCTCATGCAACCTGGCCTTGAACGCTTCCAGGGAGGGGGCATCGACAATTTCCTTGGGTAACCTGTTCCAGTGTCTGACCACACTCACAGTGAAAAATTTCTTCCTAATATCTAATCTAAACCTGCCCTCTTTCAGCTTAAACCCATTTCCCCTTGTTTTGTCATTAACTGCCCTTATGAAAAGTCCATCCCCAGCTTTCTTGTAGGCCCCTTCAGGTACTGGAAGGCCGCTATAAGATCTCCCCAGAGCCTTCTCTTTTCCAGGCTGAACAGCCCCAACTCTCAGCCTGTCCTCACGGGAGAGGTGCTCCAGCCCTCAGATCATCCTCGTGGCCCTCGTCTGGACTCATTCTTACAGGTCCATGTCTTTCTTGTGTTGGGGGCTCCAGAACTGGATGCAGTATTCCAGGTGGGGCCTTACAAGAGCAGAGTACCCAGGGAGAATCACCTCCCTCGACCTGCTGACCACACTGTCTTATAAGCTTTAGGTAAAGGATTTTGGCAACATTTATTGGAAAGCAAAGACTACATTGATCAAATCATCCCTAGCCACAAGCTTGTTGGCTTTCTGAAAGAACAACCAAAGGCTGTAAAGAAGAATTTCACATTTCAGAAATAATTTTCTAAGTAGTTTATGTTTAAAAAGGTACTCACTAATTGTCTTCTACTATAGCTTCTAACAGTTTGCCTGGTACAGACACTAGGCTTACAGGCCTGGAATTCCCAAATTAGAGGTGTATTTGCCACCCTCTAGAGAACAACTTCCGAAGAAGACCTAAGTTTTCACACAGATATTCATCCCAGCCATTAACTATAAACAGGAAATTTGGATGAACTGCTTCATGTCAATCTCTAATTACACATGCCACGTAACACATATTAGCATCCACTGGTTCCTCTCTTGCCTAAACAAGAAATTTTCCTTCTTTTCTGGTGGCCTGTTTAGGGAAGCATGTAAATTTTTATGCTTTGCTTTCTCTCTTATGTGGAATGAACAAAGTGAAGTCTTGATGCTCAGTAATGTCAAAAAATACTTAACATTCTCAATATTTTACAGTTATAAAAATGTGCAATATGTCTTATGAATCACTGACTTAGATTAGAATTTGAAATAGCAATGCTTCACACTAGCAATACTTTAACTCTTATAAGTGGAATAAGGCAACATGCTACTGGATTCATTTGCCTTCCTCTAGCTACACTACTTGCATTATATTTTCTGTAACACAGCTATATAAACTAAAAGTTTGTAGGCATTTATTTATCTGTTCCTCTACTAGAATGCCATACTATTTTTCTGTTTGACAGATATTTAATCTTTTTTACTTTTTGCAATGCACTACTTGAGAATCTATTTTTGGTATTTAAAATCCCTCCACAAATTGACTGCATTCTTTCTTAGCTCTCATACTCTCTATCTTAAAATGGAAAAAATAGCATCTTCCCACATTTTAACTACAACACCTAACAAGTGTATCTGCAGGGTCTGAGTGCTAAATATTCAGTACCAAACCACAAAAGACCAGTCATGTAAACTAGCAGCAGCAGAAGTCTTTAACTGGGCTAGCACAGACACCGGAGAAGTGCAAGAGCCACTGGGAGACATGGCTGTTGGAAGGGAGGCCAATGTAGCCAGACTGCTTCATCAACAGAGCTTCAGCAACAGAGCTGTTCTTCAACAGAGCAACTATCAAATAATCCTAACACTTCATATACAATTTAAATACAGTGTAAAAAAAATCCTCAGAGATTTTCTACTTTTAGTCCTTCTGAGAGGAGAATACAAGACTGAAAATCAAACCCAAGATAAATGCTTTTGCACAGCTAAACAGAGCCAACCATCTACAATAGTCCATATGAGACTGTTGGCCAGTGTATGGTTTATCCATACCAGTGTGTATGGTCTAACAAGTTAGCCTTCTGTAAGAAAGCTCATATTATTTTATGTTTGTCCTGGGCTAAGAGTTTTCACATGCACAGATACAGCAGGTGAGCTAACTCATGTAACCTTGTTAAGCTGTAATGAGTTGTTTACACATCCCATCTCTTAGTCAAGCCCAGGAGAACTTCCTAGTAAGAGAACACAGTCCACCTCTAGCCCTCATCATTTCATGCCATCAAATTACAGAGGTCTGCTGCTAATAATGGAAACCTCAAAGCTGCTCAAGAGGAACAGAAACATCTTTCACAGAAGAAACTGTTAAGCAAATTAAATACTTGGCTATTAGGAGGTTTGGGAAAGTGGGAAAAGAGTAAAAGAGGCTATTTCAGCAAGATAGAAATATACGCATCCTGTTGGTTTTTATGTTCCACTGTCACAAATTATGGCAAGCCTCACGCAATTATCATTATTTTGAAAACTCCCATTCCAAAAAAAACAAGATAATGCCCTAGAAAATTCTCAGAAGTAAAAAAAAACCTTTAAGTTCATAACAAGTGGAAAACACCAGAAAATAACTCTTCTTCCAAATGTTTATAATCAAATATTTTAAAGACAATCTTGGAAGGGAAGAATAATTTGAATTATGATTTATGAAAGCTGGGGTTTTTTTTCTTTTCTTTTTTTTTTTTTAGGTTTAGGTATATTTTTAATCAATAGTCTTCCACATAAATAAGTTGGACCCTCTACTTTATTCTCTAAAAACATTTAAACTTAGTTCCTCTTTCAGTGGCAAAAAATTAAAACATATGAAATTCAGCTTTCTGTGGCAATTGCTTCTCAAAACTATAACTTTTTTATCTGAATTACTGCCTGGCAATGGCAAATATAACACAATATTTTTCTGAGTAATAAGTACCTCAAATATTTGGATATGCCTCCCAATAAGAGATATTATTTTTTTAAAGACAACCATTTGCTTAACTTCAATATGATAATCGTAACAGGTTTTGCAATCTAAAAGAGATAGTTTCCTGTGTTATGAAGAATATACATTGGCTTTTTCTTTATGTTAATTATATACAAACATACTGGTAAAATTATGGTAATGACAGGGAAAAAAGAATTGTTATTTTACTGCACAATATTCTACGTAAAATCTGTCAAAAAATTTTTTTAGTGAACGTTCTACTTGTGTCACTACATACATGTTATTACTTCTACACATTTTATATTTCATGTAGTATCTCAGGGAACTCACTAATAATAAAAAAGTATATTATCCTTCAAAAAAAAAAAAAGTTATGAAGCACTGAACAAGAACAACTAACTAGCGAGTTAAAAGTAGCAGCGAAGACTCCCCTCTTCAACCTTATTTTTAAATAAGGACACCAAGTGGGCAGCAGGGAGTGATTCTGCAATATCTTTAAAAGGGTTGAGCTACAAAACTTCGTGACTCACAACATGCTAAATTACAGTAGAGGAAAAAAAAGTAAGCTTATGATTCAGACCGTAATTAGCAGCTTAGAAAATGCAGAAGAGAATATTCAGCCACTCAGGGCCTTGAAAATAAGGACAAGAACTTCAAAATCATGGCACAGTATTACAGGAAGCCAGTAGTGAAGAGATTTTTAAAAAGGAGATATTTATAGAAAAGAAATCATATATTAGTTAGAGATCAGAGATTTTACATTGCAAAAAAAATTCCTCTTCCTAGAAATAATACATGCAAGAACTTCAGAAAATAAAGTGATCCTTTCACTGATCAACAGTTTCAATTTGTTTACTGTCAGACAGTAAAATTAGGTATCAATTATGTTTTTACAGAATCAATATTTAATAGCAAAGAAATGCCATTGGGCTGTATGGGAAGTATGATGCAATAGCTTTATTTCTGAACAAAAATAAATTATTTCTTAATAGGGAGTGTACCTATCATTAAAAGTCTGCCCTGGTAACAAAATAAAGACTGAATGGGAAAGCAGATTATTGAATCTTGCAATTCAATAGATGCGATCGCTCGGCTCCACGCCTGAGGCTGAGAAGACACACGGAAAGTTGATTTGAGTACTGGTTTTAAATCCTCAGCACTGAGAGGAGAGAGGAAACCAGGGGCTGATTGGATGCATGTCTCATTCAAGAGTAGCCACACAAATGCTCTTTCACCGCAAAGTAGAAGCTCCCTAAAGGTCTTTCAAAGTCAGGACCCAGAAGAGCCACACAGATAGAAAGAGATTGTCAGAAAGCCAGCTAATACAAAAGGTGTCCTGTAAGCTGTCTCCCACTGCTTTCTAGGGCAAACCTAAGTCCTAAAGAGTACATTTTTGTGCCTGCAAAATTTTGCTCAGTCTTTCTATACAATTAATTAATCTGTCCTTGAGGTCAACCACAGAGCTTCCGAAGTTTTAATCTCTAAGAAGTTTTTAGCAATTATGGAAAGCACTAATCACATCAAGTGAACAAGGGATAAACAGAGATAGGTGTATAGACACCTAATACACTTACAGACTCATACTGGTATTTCCAGGAACATGTTGGTGTTTATAGGATAAGAAAAAACATTTCCCACCCAGTACTGACTTCTCTATTCTTACTGACTTCTTTTCTCTGTCTCATGTATTATCTTGGGTACTAGAACATGCACATATGCAGCAGGAGTCTTTCCCAGGTAGGCTATGGACAGCCTAGCCTCTGCATCCAAAACCAAACATCAGTGACTACAAAGTTAAACAAGCAATACACTGCACTCTTTTTTTTTTCCTTTTTATCTTTTTTTTTAGTTAAAGATCCCAAGATATCATGTGATATACACTGAGCTAGTAGTAGCTGACAATACTCTTGTGGTACATTACACATAATGACAGAATTGTGTAATGCTTTCCTCAGATGAGACAATTTCTCCAAAATTTTAGTGAGCTTTTTGCATGGGTTTTTCTCCCTAACGTGACCCAGGAACTTCACATAGCACTGTTATAAGAAAATGAAATAAGAAATAGGAATTTTGGGGGTACAGCATTAGACCTAAAAATATTCCAGGAAAAGGACACTCAGATGTACAAAAAATGCCCAAATTTTCAGTGGGAATTTCAGTAAGGGATATAGTACAAGATAAATCTAATTAGTTTCAAGGAAATGACAATGAGAGATCAGAGGAGTGAGTAGAATGGTTAAATCTACATAGACTTCAAAAGCTTCTCAGCAGAAAAACACAGGAAAAGACTAAAGAAGAAAATTAGCAACTGTGATATAGATAGTAAAATTCAAATTGGATTCCAGAATGCCGTTGTTACATTAATGATTTGTTGTACAGTGCATGCAAGGAACAAGGCTTCTTGAATATAAAAGGCCTAGCATTTAGCTCAAAGCTGTTGTAATTAGATCACATGTATGCTACTTTTTCTCTTCTGCTCTAGTTCAGGAATGTGAATTGACCTGATTCTGTTTCTTGTACCTGGTTTTTAGCTGTATGCTAGTAATTATTGAATCAAAACAAGAGCTTGGCATTTACAGGACTTAAAAGATCCTGAGGAACCTGAGGAAGAACTTAGAGTTCAAACAGTGAAGTGATGGCAATTCTGTGAATGTTAGAATTGGTTATGAACTGTAGGTATGAGGGCAAAGCAGAAGTTGGAGGACAATCAGTCAGGGAAGGAGGCAATGGAAAAGAAGGAAGGATATAAAGTGAAGAAGATATTTCTGCAAGTTCTGCCTGAAGCAAAATAACTTATTAAAATTACTTTAGGACTGCTAACCAATAAAAATAGGCAAAAAAGTACAAAATGGGCAAAAAAAAATTGTTTAGGAAAGCTTACTTTAAAATTTAAGAAAAACACAGCTGTTTCATTACAAAAGCTATCATGAGGACTGCTCTACAGCTATTACTTTGGGACATAGAACCATTACTGTAGGTCATGCCATTCAGTGAGTCTCTGTAGCAATGCAACAAAATTTCACTGTTGTTTCCACCTTATAAAAATGCAAAACTGACCTTTCTTTTAAGTTTAGAATTCATATGATCTTCAGTTCATGGTAGTGTAGTCCAAATAATATCTAGAGAAAATTATTCAATTGCCTGAATCTGAATTTACACACAAGAGCACTTACTTTCGAAGTGCTAAATCCTGAAGTACTGATATGCTAACATCAGCATTAGTCAACTCAAATAATGTTTGAAAGTGATCTCCTTTTCTTAGTGGTCTGCAAATGATATTAAATGATGTGTGTTTTGCATATTCTATACCAATCACATTTCCAGCTTTCCAGGAGGTGCTGCACATAAAGGCAACATAAGCTAAACAAAGGGCAGCACAGTGACAAAAGGCATGGCAAAGTGCAAGGAAAACAGACCCAAAATCCTACTGGGTGATTTGTATCTTCAGCTTCTGGACAGCTGACAGCAGTAATAAGCCAATTTAATTCTTGGTACCTGAAGTCAATTAAACTTATTTAATATACCAAGATAAAAGACAACCTAGAAAAGAAATTATGCCAGATTCTCTTTCACAACCAAACTGGATGTAATTAAACACTTGGAATGGAAATTTCCACCCTTCACCAGTGGCATAAAGCAGCATAGTGTAACACCCTACCCTGGAAAATGTCTCATTTTAGCACCACAGAAGAGAAAGCAGTTCCTCAGATCTGCATAGAAGGGTGTACATAATATAGTCTAGAGAATTTAAAATCTCAAAAATCAAAATAAATAAATAGGCAGTGACAATTCATAACTGTTCCAGCAATTTGGAAACAACAAAAGGAAATGAAAACTTCTTTCAGAGTGAGAAACAGTTAAACTTTAACATATATATAGAATACATTTTTCCTCTTGCCAAATTAACATTCATATATAAAGACAGAAAAAGTTAGCATTTCAAATGTATTCTTAATTTTGATGATACAATATTAAATATCTGATACAGATAATATTGATTCAGTGTCTGAACCATGAAATATCCCATAAAGACATAGCATAATTGTAAGGGAGCT
>NW_010319651.1:43008-61452 GCF_000700745.2 Antrostomus carolinensis | reverse complement strand
CTGAAGTTAACAGAAAGTCTCTCAAATGTGCTATTAGAAGTCTTCAAGCATTAAAAAGCCTCTAAACCACTCAGCCAAAAACCTGCCATGTTTGAATAATGACAACAAGCACAATAATATTTGTACAGTCTCTGAGGATGTTTGGCAAAGTACAAGATACCTCAGTATTCTTTTCTCTGAATGATAAATCTCAAGTAATGTGTTGTAGGCTAGTTATAGCATACATAAAACAAAGAAATTGCAATTCAAGGACCTACGTTTTCTACACAACAAAGAACAGATGGGGAAAGAGGTGAGAGAATCTTTCCCTGGGGAAAAAAGCAGTTGTATGGGGAGAAGCAGAAGTATTAAACATTGAATAAGATACAGATAAGCTTATTATTGCATCATTTTGCATTTTCAGATCACCACACACCATGAAGTAATTAATCTTCACAGTTATCTCCTCCATTTCTTTGGGGGGGTTTAATCATTACTTTATAAACACCAGACAGATATAATGAGGACAACATCAGTAGCAAGGCTGGAAATGGGTCTCAAATTAAAAATTTTCAGGACATCATCAATGGTTCAGAAACTCAACTCTCATTGAAAGTCAGCCCCTATCACTCACTACACTGCAGGGTGTTCAGCTCATAGATATTCTATTGACTTATTCTGGGCATGTATTTTTGGACACTAAAAGGTTTACAGTAAAAACAAGTCACTTTATCCTTGTGACTGCATGGTTTATTTCATTCTCAAATACTACATTATTTATAATACTGGCCTTAATAAATCATGTTTGTCAGAAAATACAATGCAACTAAACAGCCATCTCTTACAGCTTTGGTCAAATGCCCTGTGTCATTAACATTGTGAATGAATTTAGAAGTTACTAAAAACTTCCTACCATGAAAGATAAAGCTTCCCACCTAATAAACACTGGTAGTGTACATGAGTGGAGTGTGCTACAGAAAAAAATATACAATCAAACTAGATTCCATGTTCTTCAGTTTATAGCTCCTCTTGTCATTATGTCAGCTGCTCTGCAATCACAGAGGTGAATCACAGCTGTCAGTGCAAGAGAAGCCTGAAGAATCCTCTTACAGCATCTGTCTGTAACATTACTTAAATTAAGTTTTTTATATTAATACATATGATACCAAGATTAAAATCAGATTCTTGTCCTTTTCATCTATTTCCCATTGCATGAAACTTTACTGTAACTATTTTCTCTTCCAGTTCACCCATGTATAGTGTGCAGTATAAGAGAAAATTATAGCAATCTGCTATAGAAACCAGAAGTTTGCATCACTCCTGTCAATAATGTACTTTGTACTATAAATGAGAAAATTAACTTTTCTGGCATAAAATCTGCTCCTTGACAAAGCTTGTTATTGTTTCTATTAGCAATTTTTGTGGTCTGGAATTGTTGATAAAGATTACTTACATTTTTTGGAGAAGCCACCTGCAGATACATAGCCTTCCATGAATGAACACTTCACTGTAAATGTTTAATGTGAAACAACTTTGTTGTTAGTCAGTTTTATACATTAGGATCTGAATTCTGAAATTTCACCCACTTTCACTATTTTTTTCGGTCTATATAAAACTGTAGGTTACACTGAATAAATGTCTAATTGGAAATAATCATATGCTGGATTATGTGTTGGCTGCTAGGCATTCTAGTTTCTAGTCAACTTGTATCACAAAGTTTTTAGGTCTACAATAGATATTGTAAATAAAATCAGCAGAAGTTTAGGTTAACTAAGAGTAGTTTGAGATATCTACCACCTGAGTATTTTACAGTACGTTGATTAGTTTCTTATATTAAATATTTTATTTTAAAATAAATATTTAGGTTATTTGAAGAAAATTTTACATATTAGTGTCATGGGGACCCAAGTGATATGTAAAAGGCTTTGTTCAGATTAGTATGTGCAGTGTATAAGTCCAACAGAAAGCTAATATCGGCTTAGCAAATTTAATGGGAGTGTAACAGATCTCATCCGTAACGCGTGAACTTATTCAGGTAGTACAGGGAATTCAGTCTCTATCTCTCATGTCCTATAAAGACTTTGAAATTACTTTATTTCCCTTCAATATGATTAATGCAAAGTGTTTTGTACTTAGCTCTATTTGTAGAAAAAAAAAAATCCCAGTATATAAATTAATGTGTTAACGATTTTAATTATTACTCCCAAGCAAACAGTTAGGCCTAATTTGGCTCATTAAATATATCAATTTCAGATTAGTTCAAACCCAATTTAATCCACTCAAATAAAGTTATTACAGAAAACTGTGGCACGATGATGCCATGGACTTATTCCTACACTATTTTCTGGTCTGCATGTCAAGGTTTCTTAAGTAGGATAACAAAATTTCTATTGACTTGAGTGGTATTCAGGCTTCCAATTGCAAAATTCTTGTGATTGATAGCAACATTAACTTTCTATCTAATCCTGTATTCCTGAAAGCACTGTCATCAATGACATATTTCAGTTGAAATTCATTAATAAGTTTTCAACCTTTTTTCAATAAATATTTAACATTACCATTTCGCTTGGTCAGACATTATCCTATCCAGTTCCTGCAAGCTTTAATCTAGAACATGATATGCCTCTATTTCTGCTATATCTTAGCAACATAACATTACTGAAGAGCGACAAGTAAAGAAGGAAGTCAAGAGCAACAAGCCCTGAAATATATTTTGTAGAGTTTTAGAATTAGGAAAAATAATAAAGCTTCCATATCACATTAAATCTCAGCTAGAAAGTTTTGTAAATTTAAGTTCACTCCTTTCACACACATTCCAACAGTTTAGCACTTTTCTCCCACATATTTTCATTCATTACATCTTTTGCACACACAAAAGTAAGGGATGTATGCCAGTAATGAACTATATTTCAGACTGATATGGAAGTTTGTGGACTAAGGAAAGTCTGGCGGTAACTTTCCTACTGTATCTGTATTACATATTGCACCATGAAAAAAAAAAATTCTATTTCTTCACATCTGTGAAACATTAATAATATATGACTAATAGATAGACAATTTCAAAAGAATTTCTGCAGAAAGACAAATAATTACTTTCGATGTTGCCTGTGGGAATTTCACAATAGATAAATAATATCAGTGGTGTTCTCTTCAGATTGTTTTTAATCATGTATTAGAAAAAAAAATTTATAAAGTAAACACAGAGGGCTTAGAACCAAAGTTTGGTCTAACTGAAGAATTCCTGCACATTTGTCAGATTCTCACTTTGAATAATATTCAAAACACCTCTATATTGACATTGCTTGCTTTGCTCTTTACTGCTGTTTATCTCAAAAGAAAAAAAACATTGTTTTCACCATGAATTCTATTATTTTTTCTTTTCTGCTTCTTTTCTTGTTTCAAAACCTTTATACAAAATTTTACTACTTCCTGGTCATTTGTCTTTAATATTAAAAATCATCCATTGATACTTTTATTCTTTCTTTATATGTACAAGTGTGTTGTATTTTAAAATTTATTCTTTATAATGCATCCAAAAGAATCAAGACTGAGCCATTTCCACATAAAATTCCTCATACATTTCAAACTGGAAAATTTTAATAGTCCATGTTTATTATGGCCCTCCAGCAACTCTCACAGGAAATCATATAGAACTGCATGACAGCTATGAAATGATGTTCTATCATTAATGAATAACTTGCCATTAATGTCAAAATCACTCAGCTTCTAAAGAATGCTTTAGTAATTGTGTTACACATAATCTTAAAACAGTGTTATTCTGCCCTTTCCTTCTTCTTTCCTGTACCTTTGTTTGGTGGAATATCTCCTACTTAGCAGCAATTTATTATGAATGAGAATAGATAGCTTTAAAATTGTTAATGCAAATCAAGTCATTTGATAGCTCCAGAGTGAACAAACACTATTTTTTTTCTAATTGCCTAATACATTCTCTTGAATAACTTGCAAACACTTAATACACACTTCTATCATTAGCATAATACAATAATAATGTTCCCATTTAATTACAATTTATTTGCATGTCTAATCACCAGTTTCATGTTTTAAAATAATGGGAACATTTTACAAACTGCAATGTACTATCTACCTTTCAGTTCAGTAGTATAAGGACAAGTTACAAGATATATAACTAATACTTTTATTAGATCACTGTCATGAAAAAAATTTCTTACTACTTTTGCAACCTCTGTGACAGACTAGCAAAAAAAAAGTTTGCTGCATGTCTACAGATGATGCAGAAAGAACTGTATCTCAAGAGCGATTTATCCAAACTACTGCTTTTTTTCCAGGCTATGTCACTACTAACCTCAGTTCCTGACATCAACCTAGTAAAAATGAGTCATCTTAAATCTGAAGGATATTAACTGCATTTTTATAGGCATATTAAAAATAAAGGACTATATAGTCAAACAAAAGGCTATTTCAATTAAATCTTCTCTGCTTTCATTATATGAGAGGATGGAGCATTCAGTGGATAAGGAATTAGTTGGATGGTTGCACTCAGAGTTGTAGTCAATGGCTCAATATCCAAGCGGAGACTGGTGATGAGTGGTGTCCCTCAGGGGTCAGTATTGGGACTGGTGCTGTTTAATATCTTTGTCAGTGACATGAACAGTGGGATTGAGTGCACCCTCAGCAAGTTTGTCGATGATACCAAGCTGTGTGGTTTAGTCAACACACTAGAGGGACAGGATGCCATCTAGAGGGACCTTGACAGGCTTGAGAGGTGGGCCCATGCAAACCTCATGAGGTTCAACAGGGTCAAGTACAAGGTCCTGCACCTGGGTCAGGGCAACCCCAAGCACAAACACAGGCTGGGTGGAGAATGGATCAAGAGCAGCCCTGAGGGGAAGGAAGGCTGGGGAAGGACTTTATTCAAGGGCACATAGTGATAGAACAAGAGGTAATGGCTTTGAACTGAAAGAGAGTAGATTTAGATTAGATATTAGGAAGAAATTCTTTACTGTGAGAGGAGTGAGACACTGGAACAGGTTGTCCAAAGAAGTTGTGGATGCCCTCTCCCTGGAAGTGTTCAAGGCCAGGTTGGATGAGGCTGTGAGCAACCTGGTCTAGTGGAATGTGTCCCTGATCAAGCTAGGGGGGTTGGAACTAGATGAACTTTAAGGTCCCTTCCAACCCATTCTCTATGGGAGAACAACAGAATGTAGACCATCATCTAGGAGAAATCAAGGAAAAATATCAGGATCGACCTTTCCGTACTTTTAATTCAAGCTGTCACTTCTCCCTCTTCTCAGATATTTGCATCTATGCTTGTTATTGTTCAACAAAGTCCGACTATTTTGTCACATATTCCAAATGTCCTTGTTTCCACAACAGAGATCAGCACTTCTTCCCCTACACCCCCTTTCTATAAGGTCCCTCTCTCTTCTGTATGTGCATCCTCTTCATCATCACATCTGTGATGGGACAGGCACCAAGGAACTGTCAGCAAGTTTCTTGCTAGAAGATGCTGCTGCTTGTAGCCTTGTTTTGAAACCCAGACACAGTCTATTCATAGTAAAACTTTACTACAGTGACTAAGGAAAGAAAGGATCACATTTTACTTATTTATCCAAAGACTTAAGCTTCTGATAGAGAATGAGTCAGTATAATATACAGAGGTGACAAAACTCTCTCTCAGTAACAGACTCATTCCCAGACCTAAAATCTTACTCAAGCTATTTGCTAAAAGTGTCTCTCCTTGAACTGAAAACAAATCAGTCTTAAATTAGCTTCCAGAACCTACAGTAAAACAAAGGCACAGTTCTACTATATGCTTTAAAACTATTTAAAAAAAATCCAAAATATTAGTTGGTAATAAAAACTCTCCCTGCTGATAAATATGATTTCAATGCTTATCGTTCAGGTCCTTTTGCTATGAAAATGCCTTTCCTGCTAAGAATTGTTATGAAATTATTAATGAGTGAACAGGTGGAAAATTAAAGCAATTTAAATATCTGAAATATTAAGTCTTTAATCACTTTATGTTGTTTTATTGTGAATTGCTCATTCCCATAACGGACGATGTAACATTACAAAACAATTTGTTGTAGTGCATTACCCACTAGTAATCCAGAATCCAAGTTGTAGCCGTTAGTATAAGCTCCTTTAATAAATTTGCCAGTTCCATGTGGCTTCTGTAGGGGAGTAACTGTCTCCACTTGAACACCATCAAAAAGCTTTAATAGACTTCAGAAAGTTACCATAAATTTATTCCTCTAGGGTCTTATTGGAAGTAAGTTTTCTCCCAACATCTTTTTTTCTGGCCAGGAAAACTCTTCATGGACAATTCTTTTGCTAGGATAACCTTGCTTACTATGCCTGCGTGACATGTAAGGACAAATAGATCTGTTCCGTTTTGCTATTGATCTTTGCTCTGATTCATCAACATAGTTTGGTAGAGATTTTTTTCCATGCATATTCATATCCAAGGAAAAGTTGCTCTGAACTTCTCACTCACTCTCTCCTCTCCCTCACCCTCTCTTTTGCTATATTATTATTTTAAAGACAAATTACTAATAGTTTGGTAAATTAAAATAATAGCAATGAAATAAACAACTCCTTTTAATTAATTTAAAGTATAGCAAATATCTGGTAGCATATAAGAAGCCATTCTCCACTTTCAGAGATATAAAACAAGAAAAAAAGGTAACCTAAAACATTATGGCAAATGGCTGATGCGTTAGCAAAAAAAGCTACACCATTCCTCCAGGTTCTTCAGTCTATTAGCTTCCCATTTTAATCTGATTGCAGCCAATACAACTGTTACCTTGCTGGTTTTTTAGTCAAACTAGAACAACAAAACACTGGGCTTGTACAATACTTCAAGTTGGAGGGACACCTGGATGTTCAACCTCCTGCTTAAAGTTGGGCTAACTTAAAAATTGGGTCAGGTTGCTCAAGGTCTTGTCCTGTCAGCTTTTGAAGATCTCTAAACACGGAGATGCTATAACCTTTCTGCAGAAATTGTTCTAATGTTAAACAAGTCTCAATCAAAAGTAAAGGTATGGATCATTCAAGTAATTTTTGGCATAGTTTCTGAAATCTAAAGATGGTATTCAAACACTGTATACTTTAGCACAGATACTTTGGTGCTTATTATTTTAGTGGGAGAAATAAAAGTGTAAGTGTTGTAATAAACACCCAAGCCTTGTAATCAAGGTAGGTTTAGTTTTATTTATGAGGACAAAGTCAATAAAGCAAAAGCAGAGCGCTGGGTGCTTGACCCAAGTCAGAGGCACACCGAGAAAGAAACGTTAACACTTTATATACATTTAGGATTGCATTAGTCACATCCATATTCATTTTAAGGTTGGGTTATTAGAATTAGTCTTTAAAAAAAAAGGGGGAAGGCAGGGTTATCCTAGTTATTAAGATAAAATCTTATCTTTTCGTGCATATGCCCTACTACCCGGTGGTCGTGGGAAAGGTCCTTGGCAGGAAGGCCCACAGTCTTCTTCAGAGTGACCTCTTCACTCCTGATGAAGGGGTTATCTGACCTCCAAACCGCCGGTTTGGTTCTCTCCAGATGGTGGGTACAGTGGTGTTCATATCTCCACCGTTCCTCAACTTCCCTCCTTTGTTCCTCCCAAATCTCCACAGTTTCTCAGCTTCCCCCCTTTGTTCCCCCAGGATTATTTATTTCAGGCTTCTTCATCAAATTCCCCATATGTCAGCAAAAGAAAGAATTATTATGGCGAAAGCCAACAACGCTCTCCCCATTTCTCACAGTGTGAAGCCTGTGGTAGCTGGAGATAAACTACTGTAATAGAGAAAACAAGAGAAGAATACAGAAAAGTATGCACAAAAGAGAGAAAATAGTAGAATACAAAAGTAAACCAACAGAGAACAGGAATTGTTCTGATAGGATAAATATATGCAGAAAAATATTCTTATTGAGCGAGAGAAAATAATAGCTGAAATACATAGTTCCTATGCAGCAACAACAGTTTAATTTTTATTCATTGTGAAAACTTCCTAGAGCTGATTTTATATTCAGGACATTTTACATATGTTTGCACAACCTGTTGTAATCCACTGTTTAAGTGTGTTTAAGTGTTACTCTGAGTGTTCTTATCTAGATGGTTCTTTCTGGCAGATTCCAGATCCTTCCCCTGATGCATGCTGTCACCCTCACTACCAATCCAGTCATATTTTTTATAATTTGATTCAATATGTATGCTTAACCTCCAGGAAGACTTAGCCTGACACAGGGTGAATTTAAGTCTCCACCCTTAAAAGTTAATTTCAGTGTGTGGCAGTCAAAGTAACTAAATAGTGGCTACTCTTTCTGAGTACATATAGTACCTGTCCAAGATGAGTATCTGTTTTGATATCTTTGATAATTCTCTGATTTTCTCCTTGGTGGCTGTTCAGAAATGGGAAACCTAATCCAGATGATCACATTCTCCTTTGTAGTGCCATTGACTCTAATAGCTTGCATCTATGATTTTGTCATATTTAACATCAAAAGATAATTACATTATACCAACAGAAAGCTTTCACAAAGCTTCTCTCATGTCCCTTCCTTGAAGATCAAATCAAACTGTAGGTATTAGTAATATGATTTTAATATAGCTACTTACAAGAAATGATAGAAGAAGAAAATCACCGCTTTAATAGCTTTTTCCCTTTAAGAAAAACTAACAGGTCTGTTGTTCAAATGAATATTTCTTTCAAGATTACTGAAATGTCAAACAAAATCTGAAATAAATCTACAGGCACCATGACAGGGCTCTGCATTAGTAGAAACTCACAGGTTGTAGCCAATCTGACTTTTTGTAGAATTTGCCTTTCAAGTAGTCTCCATGTATTTCCATTTCTCACTGTATTTCCATAGCTACCTCTGCAACCTGTGGTTCTGACTAGTTTGTCAGAACAAGAAGCAGCAATTTACACATTATTTTTCTCCTCCTGACTCCAGACCCAGACACAACTATAAATTCTAAGAGTAGGGCAAAAATAATGAAGATTATTGGTATTCGGACTCCTAGAAGGAAAGGATTACTTTGATTTGAGGCAAAAAAGGTGGATTTTATTTTGCTCATAGCTGCTTCTCTCTTCCCTTTTCTTCTAGTCATCTGTCCACATTTTCAATCTACAATATTACTGCTACAACAGGAAGCAGTGAACTACAACATAAGTATTTAACTGCATTTCGTAAACTATTCTGGTTGCAAATATAAACTACCAGTTTGTTAGTAGTGGCTTTTGAGGTTGAATCTAACTTCTAAGGATAGAAAATATCTGTTATAGCCAATAGATACAAGCCAAAGACTAAAAGTTTCTAGTATACCCATTCCAGTCAAATCACTTTATTAATATGGAAGGAAAACTTGGAGAGAAGGATGAAGACAGAGAAGGAAAAAGGAAGTTAATACAACTATGGCTCCTACGAAGCTTGCAGAGTCACTGCATGAGGTACGGAGAGCTCTGAAAAACGGTATTACCTACACAGGAATAAACCCATACTACTAGAAGGTCTATTCACAGAAAGATTCATAATGCTTCTGTGCATTCAGTTACAGGGACTACAGAAATAATCTAAAGTGCAAAAGAGCACTGGATGTGCCATTTTTCCCACAAAATGTAGAACATAGTGATGACTTCAAATAATTGTGATCAAAAATAACTAGGCAATAACTGAGATCTATAATTGCCTTTATTGGTTTATCTTGCAACCATATGAAAGCAGGATTATAATCTACAGAACAGTTAATGAGCTAAAAAATTGGTTAAAGGAATTCTAGAAAGATTAAAAGGCTGCCCAGTAATTAAATATTGCATAAAAATAAACAGATTTAGAAATATAAAAAGAAAAAAAAAGAGAGAAATGCAGTCCTAGAACCCAGAGATTTACATTCTCGAGCCATCAGCACAATGATTGTGTTTTGTCATGTGATTCCACCCCTGCAAATAGAAAATTTTGCACACACACACAAAAAAGTTTAAATTCTCCGATTTTTGACAAATTGCATAGGTAGGAAATAAAGGAAATTTAATCCCATGCAGACAATTTGTTTAAGTTATACAGCCTGACAACCTGGCTTTAAGAACAGCAGTAGTATATCCTGTTCAGCAGAGGCAAAACAAAAGCTTGCATAAGTTGAGTCAAATACCCTGATTACAAAGAAGTCCAGTCAGAATACAAAGAATTTTATAATGTTCCATGATCATCAACAGACTGCTTTCTTGGAAAAACTGAACATTGTGCTTTGATGCTTTAATATACTATTTCTAGAGCACAGTCTCCTTTTAAGAGCTCATCTGTGTGACACAAATGAAGCCTACTTTCATAAACTTCTGTTGCTCTAACAATTTTGAGAACAAACCAAAAGAGCTTGCCTACCAGGAGGCTTCCATCTCTGTAATTACTGACAAAGAAAACCAAGAGTGACTGTCAATGATCAAGTCAAGGGCCCTACTATAAGATGATTACAGGTCATGTACCTTGCGATAGAGTGACAATTCTTGCAGAATCCTGCTGCACATCGCGGACTAGTGCTGGTGTTTTGCATATTGTTCCATCTTTGCCAGTGCTTAGTTTCAGTTGAAGTAGCATTAGATAAACAGAAAGGGCTTTTAAAAATCTCATCAAAAGCTTACATCAGTACTTCATAGTTTATCTTCCTCCCTGCTCTGATTAACCCTCCAGAACTCCTGCATTTTACTGTTGACTTTTTCTTGTCCATATTTCCTTCTATGCCCATTCTTGATTTCTGGCAATAGTGCCTAACTGCTCTGAAATTGTAGGTATAATTAGAAAACTGTCCAAGTTGACACTATTCTTGTGAGTTCAACAGTATAATGAGATAGTAATGCCACATGGCTTTTATATTCAGACTCACACACTGTGCTGAATTGTGTTCTGTGTCTTTCCTGTCTACTATAAGCAAAACAGCTAGATTAAAACTGGTTTTAAATTGCTCAGCTAACTGTAAGCTCATACGTATCCATGATGAAAAAAAAAGTAGTTGTTTCCAGAAGCTGTTCGCATGATGGAGAAGAAATCCAGCCATCTTGCCTGCTGGTAATATTCTGAAAAAATAATTCCTCCTTTGTGCAAAAAGATTCAGTGTTTCTTGGCCCTCATGTCATCCATGACAGCTTCCCATACCCTTCCAAAGACTAAAAACTTGCCTATTCTCACCATCCTCCTTTCAGTCACAACATTTTTCCAAGCCTCATCCTTCGTAAGTATCTTTCCCAGAAATATAACAGCATCAAGGCAGAAAAAGTAGACATTAAGAGCCAGTATAACTAAATGTAATAAGAAACCTGGACTCTTTGAATAACTGAAGTTTAATAGCTTTATGTTGAAGGGATATTATATAATGCAGTGTTCCCAATGTTCACCCTCTGAACTATTCTATGAACACGTGTAATATGTGTTGTTATATATGGTATGGTATATATGTTATATGTCCCCTTTTGGGGCACAATCTACTTGATATTAGAAAACATTTTGGTTTAATTAAATTCTCCCCCTCACACACCCCAATAATAGATCTTTGATATCATATCTTCCTTACTGAATTTAGAGTTTCTTTCAAGAAAATACTTTTTAAGAAATTAGTGCCCTGATTTGGCATTATAAAGCATATAATGCTGTCTGTAAAAGGGTGGCTTACTGCCTGGGACCACTCAGAGTTAGCCATAGCTTTATACATTTTGTCCTTTTCTAGCACATGGATAATTGCTGCTCATACCTCATACTAAGATTGTTCTCAGTCACAAAAATGCACGTATCTTTCTCCAAATTCAATCCCTTTGTGTTCCCAAAGAATAGAAACAAGTTCCAAATAACACACGTCACCAGCACCAAAACATCTTCTACACCTCACTGGAAAATTATTTCGAAATATCCCCTTCATTTCAGGTACAGGACCAACAGAGTGGCCAAACATGACTCCTGAATACCCTCAGATAAATTAAATTTGAATGACCTCCACCGCGTCCATGTCCAATATGGTTTGTTTATCGCTGAGGTAGCAGAGCTGAAACTTTTCAAAGGCCACAATACATCTCACTTTTTCTACTCTATAGAGAAAATGGTTACTCAGTAGGAATATATTACCATCTTCAACTCCTTCAGGTGACTAGAGTCACTGTATGTGATCCTGCTGTTCATAGTATGTTGGTCATGTTTTGTATCCCCTGAAGAACTTCTAGAAGAAAACCACAGTTTCTGGATTCAAATTAGACTAAGGCATAAGTCAGCAGCTTAACTATGCATCACTGCTAAGATGAGAGTTGTTCTGCAAATGTTTACAGAAACAGCATTTGGCATCTGGGAAACTACCTGCATCCAACATTAAATGCCAACTGAGAAAACTCTTTCTGAAATTTGGTTTTGGACATAGACATCTACAGCCCATAAAATTCTACTTTAGTCATTTATATCCTATAGCACAAGTTTTGACTTGAAATGTCACGTACAAAGTAATGCATTTGGGAGAATATAGTGGACATGAAATGTACAATGCCTGGAAGGCAGGATAACATGGAGCAGACTTTTTACTAACACCAAAGAATAAGATCTTAAAGAATAAGATTTCTTCATCAGGCTGTAATTCCAAGATATAGTAAACAGGACCAAAGTTATAGGCATCCCTTTCCTAAAGAGCATGTATATTTACATCACCTGATAAGTGTGAATACATATTTTAAAATATGGATGCTGAAACTTCATTGCAAAGAAAATATATTTTAAATTAAATATACATGACTGTTCAAGCACTGTGTTTAGAATTATGCATAATCACATTTCATTATCATTTGCATATATTTAGCAAATATTTGTGAACTAATTAGTTGCATAAAAATTCTGAGCATTTTACAGTATTTACATGATCGCAAAGCTGTGAAAATATTGAATATTATCAAATGCATCCTCATTAATGGCAAGAAAATTATTAGTTACATATATCATAAATATCTGTTTGGGAAATTTGCTGTAACACCACCTGTCCTTAGATATCTGATTTATATAACGCTTTTGGTACCTGGAAGTATGAAGCAAAACCACAGCAGTATAAGACAAAAGTTTATGATTCATTACAAAAAATCCATTTTTACCAGTGTCTGTCATTCATAAATAATTTGCTGGCTCAGTTGTGCTCAATCATGGATCTATTATATATGCTTTATCCATCCAAGTTATATTGCAAAGTACATATATCTAGGAAGATGGTTGCAGATTCTCTTATTCCTTTTTCTTTGTTTTAATTCTTACACATCACTTTTCCCTTAATTACAGAAAAACTTTTAAAATACAAGTGTGCTGGTTTTGGCTGGAATAGAATTAATTTTCTTCATAGTAGCTAGCAGAAGTTTTAGACTTCTGAAAAAAGTGTTGATAATGCAGAGATGTTTCTGTTATTGCTGAGCAGTGCTTACACAGAGCTAAGGCCTTTTCTGTGAGGAGGCTGGGGGAGCACAAATTGGGGGGGGGGACAACCGGGACAGCTGACCCCAACTGATCTAAGGGATATTTCATCCCCTATGGTAACATGCCCAGCATATAAATCTGTGGGAAGAAGGAAGGCAGGGACATTCAGAGTGATGGTGTTTGTCTTTCCAAGAAACCATTACGCATGATGGAGCCCAGCCTTCCTGCAGATGGCTGAAGACCTACCTGTTGACGGGAAGTGGTGAATGGATTTCTTGTTTTGCTTTGTTTGTCTGCGTGGCTTTTGCTTTACCTATTAACCTGTCTTTATCTTAACCCATGAGTTTTCTCATTTTTACTCTTCCAATTCTCTCCTTCACCCAACTGTGAGGAGGAGTGAGTGAGTGGCTGTGTGGTGCCTGGTTGCCAGCTGGGGTTAAAAACACAACAACAAATAACATAAGAAAAAGAGATATTATTATGGTCCAAATATACATTGTTAGGAATGCCAAACAAAAATAAAGTGTTAGAAAAAAATATGGATAAATATATTTACAGAATTAAATACATCTCTTTATACATGACACTTTTTTTTTCAAGGAATCTGCTTTATTTTTATTGGAGGGTAAAGAAGGAGATAGAAGGGAGAGTTTCTTGTTTATATGCTTCATTTTAAATACCATCATCCATGGCCTTTTAAAAAAATATTAATTTTCCTCACAGCATGCTACTTGGTATCCTCATTTATATCTTGCCTCTGAGGGTGCCTTCATACTTGCTTTGCTTTAAGCATGTGACTAGTGGAATTTATTTCTCTAGGTCTACTTAAGTAGCTAAAAACATAAAAGACAGTCTTACTAAACTATTATGAGAAAGCTAATAAAAGTCATGTTACCAAAAAATACATTTAACTAAATAATAATAATGTGGGCAGAGTTAAGGCTCAGAGTTTCATTTTAATATTTCTTAGATTTAAAAAAAATAAACATAATGTTATACCAGAAAAAAAAGGGGTAAAAACTCCAGTCATGTAGTCAACCAACAAGATCAGACTTACTGTAGAGAAGCACAGGTGTTGATGGTAGAGCTGATCTCCCACCAAAGAACCCATCTCCCTCTTCTACTATTCATGTGGGAGATCAAAGTTAATGCCATTTCCAGGAAGCTCAGTTAGAGCTCAACAAGTACAATCTTCTAATTATTTTATAGTAGTATGGTAACACTTGCACAGTAATGCATAACACTTCAGTGTTTTGTGTTGCCTTGGAGCTTATTATTCAGTCTAGTCCTGTTTCTTTTTTTACAAAGAACCAGAGTGATTTGCACAAATAGCAGTAGTAGCCGAGCTACTTCCACATTGTGGCTAAAGGTTAAGGTCCCAATTACCCAGCAATAGTATAATTCTGCTCCCAGAGTGCTCTCAGTACCTTGCTTTTCCTGGAACTGCCAGAACAAATGTGTTGTGTCCACAATATAAACCTAATTCATAGACATACTCTCTGGAAACAAGCCTCATACAAAACACAACTATACATAAATCCAAAGAATCTCCTTACAGAGAAAAAAAAATACCTGCAACTGCCAAACTAGAGTCTGTGATTTCAGAAAGACCAATACAATTGTATGAGCAAGAGTTTTATAACACAGCCTTTGCACATATCCAAATGCAAAGATCAGCCTGTCAGAGCAAATTCTATTAAAATTATTTGGTATCTCATCTCAAATTCATTAGGCCAAAAGGAAAAGCTCAAGCTATATAAAAAATGTTTTCAGATGTTCACACAATGTAGCATTTTTCATTGTTTTACATAATTACTAAGTGATTTAAGTAATGAGTTCTACACACTAAAATACCAGTGAAGTCACAAGCTGCGTTATTGTTAATGGTGGTTAAAGACTGATCAAAAAATGTTTTTGCATAGCACAGAATAGCATAGACTAGACTAGACTAGACTAGAATAGACTTGTGAACATTCAGATAATACAGCTTGTCCCTTGCAACTTCAGAGTCCACAAACGGAAAGACACTGTTCCTGCACTTGTGGTCCTCCAACTCTGGGGACTGGGCAGCCCAAGGTCTGTCAGTATTACTAAAGACTGAAGCCAAAAAAGCATTGAATGCTTCTGTTTTTTCTTCATCCCTATTAGTGAGGTGACCATCTTCAACAAGTATAGTGTTTTCTTTAGAACTTCTCTCTCTATCTGACACAATGCTGTGCAGTTTCAACTCTAACTGAACTTTGTCTGTCTGTGTCTTCTCCCTGCATATACAAACCACAGTTTCACATGGCATAAACAGTGAAACTGATACCTAATCCCAGGACACTGGAAGAATCTCTAGTTTTAAACGGGCTTTACACAGACCAGTTTGCATGAACTATCTGTAAGCGTTTAGAATTCAGCCGTGTTACATAGGAGAAAAATGAACAGAAGAAGGTGGAAATAAACCCTTGAATTGGAGCATTTAAGTGATTATGTAAAATATTTCACTGTAGAACAATAGTAATTGCAGAAGTCCTAACAAAATTATAAGAAATTATTTATTTCTGGGGAAATCTACTTTAAGTATTATTTCACATCATATCTGTGATCTGTCATTTGGAAAATTTAATCAATCATCTAGTAAAAATTCATGGGACTATTTTATGACTGCTTAAGTATCTTTATTGATATGAGTTTTGCACTGGATGTATAAATCTTAATTGAAAAGCCTAGCAAAGATCTCAAACAATCCAATGGTCCAAACTTCATATAACCTATCTGGCAGCCTTTCAATAAATCTTGTTTCCTTGTGTGGAGTGATACACTTATCAAACACTACACATGCATTTTGCATTAATGTAATAAAAACTGATCTTCTCTATTTGGTTTTACCTGTAAGCAGCTTCAGTACATGCAGAATTAAAAGTTGGGAGAATATTCCTGCCATAAAATGTTATGCCTCAGAACTGAAAAGTAAAAAGCCAAATTGATCCTAATAGAAAATGAAAGAAAAAAAAATCTCCAGTAAAAATATTAAGTAATATCCTTTTTAACTGCACAAGCTGAAATTACCAGCCATGGGAAGAAAAAGCTAAAGAAAGGTAAAAGCAGAAATAACTGCTCACAGGATCTTATTCTCTTGAGCCAGACATATACCTGGTGAAATTTTGACTTTTATACCCAAGATGAACCTGAACCATATTACCTACAAAAAGTATTTAAAATTAATTACTTTCAATTTTTACCACTGTCTTTAAAACTTCTACAAATTATGAGCACCTGAAGAAGTTAAAACATCACCCCAATATATCTATAGTTAGAGAATTTCAGTAACAAAGTGCAAGCCTGCTCAAACATCTACTAAGTGCGCTTCAGTTTTAGTCTGTGTCTCTGAGTATAACTACCCCTGCTATGTCAGTTCAGAACAATAATGTAGTTGCCTGCTTATGCATGGGGCAAAAAGGATGCTAATATTTACATGTTACTCTTACCATTAGAGAAACTATTAAGAATCAAAAATGACAAGATGTATCCTGTGGTAAAAAAAAAATAATCAGGATTCCAACATTTTGGTCTTTGTCATCAAAATAATATTGAAAAATTTATTGTCATTGGCCAAATTCCTACTTTCCTCCAGGATGGGAGATGACAGCAGTAGATGAATAAGTAATCAAAAGACTATAAAAAAGAGTAAGTCAAATCTGATGGCTGTTCCTGTCTTGTTTAATAAAGCTTACACTCGGTAATCAAGCCAGTTCATCAAAGGCAACGCAACCAACTTAAAACACTTGCAGTGGAAATGTTCTTACTGGTGCCAGTGCTGACACAGTTACTTTTCACACCTATGTGTTATTAAATAATTTCTTCTGGTGCGAGTCAATGAGGATTCGAGATTTCTGGTAAGTGAGCAGTGGAACATACAACTAACTCACAACCTCACATGCAGACCTTGCTGCTGGAGTGGAGATACAATGCACTGCAGAAAAGAGTTCTTTGGAGCTACAAAAAATGAAAGGGCTGCTTGTGCAAAAGTGCGGGAAGAATAGTGCATGATTGATTCTGAGCTACTAAGCTTGAAGCAATATAAAAGGTTTCACTTCAAATGCCAGTGATGAATCATGCAGAGTCTGGCCTGAGCTTTCAATCTGCATGCAGGGGAGAGAGTGTTTCCTGTTCTGCACAGCCCTTGTGTTGTTTCAACAGAGATCCAGCGTTAGACTTGTAGGAAAGATAGAGTTGTGAATCATGTTAGATTTGCATGTCCTGATGCTGCACACAGACACCACGTGGTGTCTTGAGGCAGACAAGGCTTGTTGTTACACAAGAGGTGTCAGAGGACAAGAAAGTCAGAACACTCACTTGTCTCATAAAACTGACTCAGAGAAATAAGTATCTAATTTCCTTTCATGTACTAATGTAACCTGTGAATTTCATTCAGTATTTCTAGATGCGTGTAGGAAAAACACATATTACAGAATCACAGAATCACAAAATTTACTATTCTGAGTAGTAAAAGTAGCAACAGTTGCACAGGATTGGTATACTACACATTTTTCTAGTCCATGTTCCTGGAAGCACATAATTAAAGATGTTAACCCTGCAGTTAATTTTATAGAGACAAATTTTTTTAAAAATATATAAAATTTCTTTGAAGTCAACAGTGCTCCTTGTTGCTGCCCAGTTACAATTATCTGAAATTGCTGCAGGTAAAGGGGCTAGGATGAAGAGTCTTCAGAAATCACGGAAACATCATAAAAAAGAAGATATTTAGACATGTGACAAGGAACAACAGAGTAGGATTTGGATGAGAGAGAAGAGTGAGTAAGACATTAAATGTTAGCAGCCAAAAGAATGATACACGTAGGCAAAGTGAAGCAGGATGATTGCAAGAAGAAAAAACAGAAGATGAAATCTCCAGGGCACAGGAGATCATCTTGACAAAATGAACATGTGAATCAAAATGCTGAGATACAACAGCACAATGATGTCGAGAGTAGAAAGAGAAATGCAAAGCTCAAGTTGACTGCTGAAGCTCTAAAAGGCCTGGGGATAGTCTAAGACAGCTACCAGTTTAG
>NW_010319651.1:37008-42993 GCF_000700745.2 Antrostomus carolinensis | reverse complement strand
GTGCTACGCATCATTTGCATCACAAAGCTGCTGTGATAAACCATGGTAAAGGGGAGCCTGCAGGGAAACCCTAGCAGACCACATCAGTTGCGATGTTGTTTCTAATGTTTCATTCATTTCTATGGTAAAGCGGCAGCAGAGCCAGAACTGCTGTGGACAAGCATGAAGAATGATTAAACCTTTTATGGATCTAATTGATCATTTTCATCACTAAAAGAAGTAACACCAGGAAAGAGAGGATCCTTGAATCATTCACTGGTTCCTCCCAGCACCATCTCTCTTGTGTCTGCCAAACAAGCACAGCTCATTATAGCTTTGATTTAGCTTTCCATAACTCATAATTCTTTAATATATAAAAAACCAACTTTTTTTAAACAACTAAAAAGTGTATGTCATAGCCAAGGTGCAATGAATAATCACAGTAGTGATCAAAAGAAAGGTTTTGAAATAGAGGGAAAGTCAGCCTTCCCTGCCTTGTCATGCTTCTTGAAGTTGAAATTAATGAACTGAGTTAATGTATAAAGCGTCCATAGTAAATATTTTCAAAATACAACTTGTAGGGTGATGGAATCAAAAGAATATTTTAAAATTTACTTTAAAAAGAGCTAAGACATAAATGCTTCCAGTGTTATGACTTTTCTTTTACCATTTTACTCAGAATAGAAAAGGAATGAAGAACAAAACAGAAGACAATAAAGAAGTATGTTTTTCCTCAAAAGGTCATGATGGTATTTTGTTGCTTTCCTACACAGAAGCAATTCCCTGAGCAAATAACCAGTTCTTTGTGTCAACTCCTTAGCAAATTGAATTAAACTTCTTTCTGTAAATGTGGTTATTCACATGAAGTCAACTCATTAAAAAGATGGCTGAAAAGTTTCACTAGTAATGAAAACCATTTACAGCTCAGTCTGCTAGACCACTTATATATGCAAGCTGGGATCAGCACACAGAATGCTGCCACAAGCCACCCTAAGTCAGGTATTTGCATTGCTGTAATGACATTGACACCTCCCATTACTTCTAATGTACAGTACCTGCACCACAAAATTTTACTTGTGCTATGCACTGTAGTTGAAAGCATTTCATCTTAATTCATGTAATAATTAATAAATCGATAATTTAACTTTCATAAACTGCAAACAATATCTAATGCCAGGACACTACCAGACAGTCAGATTTTGTTACAGCAATGTAGGATGTTAACACTCTCAGCTTTCTGTCCTCAGACCTAATCCTTCCACTACTGTTGCACAGCAGAAGCAAACACACTGCAGCTGCTCAACCTACTCAGCCACTCAGAGACTAAAGGAGCATCTGAGGGAATAACAATCAAGCTGGAAATTAAAGGCCAAGATGGGTTGGACCAGGCTTTATCCAGTGGAGCTCAACACAGTAAAAGTAGTACTCAGTAGAGTGGATTGAAGTCCATGTTTATCAAAGTGAACTGCCGCAGATTGTACTAACGGATATGATACAAAGTGGGAAGCAGATCTAATACAAAATGGAGGAAAGGCTAAGAAATGCCGTGCTAAATTCCTCAACAGAGGGTCAGTCCTACAAAATCAAAAGTATTCTGAAACACACCACTGGGATTATACTCATGCTCAGACTGGAAATCCCAGTACCAGCACATCTAAAACAAGCAAGTACCTTAGACAACTGTGGCTAAGTCCAAAAACACACAGTCAGGAAAAAAGTAGTTCTACGGGAATAGGAGGAAACATCTTGGTAGGGGTTGGAAGAACATGTGGTGGCAGTGTGTGGTATAATTCACGAGAAGCCTGAAGAAAGTTTTTAATATTGCCACAAAGGGAAGAGACCAAGGTGAGTACTGCACAGTCTTTGGGTTCTGAAGGAATATCCTCACAGTTTGCTATGCAAGCTTACACACTTATTTTATGGCAGATAATCCCCTCCTTTGTTTCTATGTACTCTGCATAAACTCAGGTTAAATGCAAATTAGTTAGTTTTTCAAGGTGTGGTTCCAGTTGATGTAATCTATTCTTGTTATTTGCTTCATTTTAGTGCAATTGGCTACTCCGAATTACTGTTACTTTTGCTCAGGTCTAGTCTTTATTCCAAGAAACTGTTTTTACCATGTCTTTAGAAAGATAAAGAGTAACTCTGATACTTTTCTGTTCCATTGGTGCTGTAATTCATACTATAAATAGAAGCTTGTGAGGGGAGAGTTGACAAACCATTCTGTCATTTAATTTTAGTAAGACTTATTATATCAGACCTATTACTGAACACTTCACCCTCCATCTGTGCCTTTTCTGTATCAAATATTGCCAATTTCACACAGATGTCATACAAAACTGTGTATTAGAATTAGCATTTCTTCCACTTATTGGTGCCTGCACTGAACTGTTTTACCTTCTCCTTCCACACCTCTTTTTCAAGATATACATGTCTCGAATCCATCCAACTGTTTCTGCCTTTTTCCACTGCAAGAGATTTTACTCATGGTCACCAATGAATACCTTAAGATTTTTTTTTTGACTTAAATATGGACCAGCAGCTCTCTACTGCTATCTGAAGGGGAATGAACAGGGCCAAAAATAGTTTAGAATTATTTGCTCTGTCTGGTGACTCTGGACTATTCTACTACAATCATATTTAAGATAAGATATACTACTTTTTCTAATTTTTGCTTCCTTAGGCTAGTGTTTTTCAGCTTCTGCTATAGGCCTTTTTTTTTTTTTTTTTTTTTTTCCTAGTGAATAAGGACTATTAGCAGAAAAGTTCCTGAAAAGAACTTCTAGGTTTTTTCAGGAAATTTAAAATATTGTATTAACCAAAACTGCTTGTGATTCTCTTCCTGATTGCAAAGTTTCTGTAAGTTTATTCTAGCCACCCACAATATCTGATTAAGTTCTGTTTTGGTTTAAGGAATACTGTTTATCCTCAAACTTCTATTTAATATATTGAGAATTCTTTACAGAAAAGACCACAGAAGGATACCACAGCACCAAAGCATATTGGATTGTGTCTCCCTCTAGATGTGTCATTTTTTAAAAAATGCAGCTAAGTCGTATTTTCTGTTCTTTCCTCTTTAAACTCCCAGGTCCTCACAAAATTTATTAGAGAATTCTCATGGCTCAGATCCTTGCAAAAGTAAGGTATTTTTGTTTATTTCTGTCTGATGGATGAAAACACAATGCAATGTGGCTACATCCTCACAGATATTGAGTTAAAACTGCTTCTGTTAACTATTTTGAATGAGTAATCAAACCCAGCTTAAAACTTACAGTTTTCATCACACCATGAAAACAACTCATCAGAAATTTCTACTACTGGGCTTCAATAAGGCAGAAAAGCAGCAGCCAATGACAGAGGGAAAAAACTGTTACTTCAGTTATATACCAAATTTTCAGGTTAAGAAACAGGAACACCAAAGCAGCAAAAATATATGTTGGATGTCCTGTAATTGTTGCCCAGACATCAAGATTTTTCTGTATTCCCTGGAGGTACTTCCCTGCCTGCCTCCTCTCTACCACTCTACAAGCAAGTGGTTCCCTGTCAGAACACTGTGCAAACAGAGATAAAAAGGGAATCAGGAGTGTTCCCACTGTACAAAGTAAATTAAGTCAAGAGGATATTTATGAGATTATTAATTTATTTAACACGTACATTGAATTCAGAATGGGAATAAAACTTCATCTGTCACCATTCATCATCTGCATATTGCCTAGGGTCATGAACCTGCTGGTAGATTGTTCTTCATTCTCCTTGGTTTTGCCCAATTTGGTTTTCTTTTTCTTTTTCTCTCTTGTCCCATGCTCCATTTGTGACTGAACAGGTTTTCTATTCACAGGGTTAAAAGCTCTCTACACCTTGTAAGAATTTATTTATGAAAAATAACTGTATGAAAATAAATTTTCACTAGCAGCTGGTCTTCTTTATTGCCTAGATAACCCTTTTCAAGGAGAGATACATATACACGTACTGAGCTATGACAGACTAGTCATTCCTTATCATAGGATTTTCTCTTTTAACAGTTAAGCTGGAAATAACTCTAGAACTATACCAAGAAAGGTGAAGCAACAACAAATGCCACCCCTAATCCCTACAGCTTTCAATATCTTTTTCATATTCAGAGATCTGCAGAATAAATGGTAATCTGGATATGCAGGACAGGCTTTGAGACAAATTATTTAGTTCCCTCTAGGACTATTGTAGGGGAACCTCAAATACTGTTCAACTTGACAGTCTTGAAAGACATGTAGTATACAGCTGAGTGGCAAAAAGCACAGAGGATTGCCATATTGAGGGAAAATGAGAGAAGTCAGCTCAGACTCACCTCCTCTCCCAGATTAGCTATTACTCTACAAGACACTGTTGCCATCCCAAGTGGGATCACATTTCTGCACAGATGTGTTTGTACTCCCCTAACTTGTTGTCATTACTCTAGTTAAATCAAAATACAGAAGAAAACATTGATCAATAGGTGTCTCTACCCCAAGTGACACAGTTTTCTGTTGGACAGAAAAGAGATCAAACTGCAGAGAAGAAAGGAAACAAGAGAGATGACTGAAAAGTAAAAAAATAATTAAAAAAAAAGAAAGGTGTAAAGGGACACAGAATAGAAAACAGTCAGGAAAAATAAATAGTAAGCAACAGAATGGGATCATGGCAGGAAGAGCAAAGGAACCCAGCTACCTGTCAGTATCATCAGGAATGCTGAGAAGGGAAGAACTGAGCAGTCTGGCCCTTCTTCTGCATCATGCATGCTCCCTTAATAGGGAGCTGAAAGAAGTGAGCTTTGGTCCCTAATATTACTGCTACTAGAAAAGCCTTCAGCAAATCAATGTGAATGTAGTACCACTATTTCTAAGAAAGGACTTCACTCTGAGGATTTCTTACACCTTCCTTTCTTCCTCAACACCTGCAAGTTTCAATTTCCCGTTAGTCATTTTCTGACCAACTTTTCGATGTTTTCTTTCACTCTGCTCCTTTTACAACTGCTTTGTCTCAGCTCCCTCCTTCTCTTCTTCCTTTTCTTTATCTTCCCATGTTTATTCCAGTGCTTCTAAGTCTCACCCACCCTGCTTCAAGCTGGTATTATTGATTTATATTGAAATACACATGCACACTTGTGACAGCACAAAGAATCAACTGCCTATTCAACCACAGGGAGCAGAGGTTTATGTAGTATCAGCTTTAAAAGGGGCTCAGAACACAAACATGCCACCAATTCATTGAGATGTTTACTTTTCCAATTAAGTGGAAGGTTAAAGAAGATAACATGAGCAGGAAGCATGCTGAAAACAAAAAACAATTCACTGATTTCTGGTTGTTGCTTTTTATGCTAACTTCTGAACAGAGTAATTAAGCTAAGATGACCATGGCTAACAGAATGTCTATATGATTCACTTCAAGAAACAGTAATGAAAGGAATGAGGTTTTTGCTTTTACTTTTTCAGGCAGGATGTTCAGGGAAGTGGGGCATTTCTGAGTGTGGGACTAGAACATGGGAAGAGAGTTAATCAATAAGACTTTTTTTTTTTTTTTTTTTTTTTAAGTCTCATCACAGTAAAATTCCAAAATTTAAAAATTAAGCTTGAATAAAAATTTACCCATACTATGTTTCAAAGGGCAGCTGAAATATTTTCGGAAAGGTTTTCGAAACACTGAAGCATTTCCTTTTCTTTTTTTTTTTTTTATGCTTTAATATAAGTATCTTAAAACAAAGAGCAATCTAGTGATCTTTATGCCTTCATCCAAGACTTTTCACTTCCATTCAACATTTTCCGACAAAGATTGGAGTGCTGTCATCTCCACATTTTCATAAATATTCACCAGTTTGATGATGTTGGCTTGTTCAGGGTTTGTTTGGTTTTGGGTTATTTTTTTGACAACTTCATGAAAAAAAAGCAATAGATTCCTGCAAAAAAACCCCTACATTTCTTAGTTGGAAGTCATCACACAGAATGTATTCACTTTTACCCAGCGCTCTAATTTTAGTTATTAGCCCTGGGTATG
>NW_010319651.1:14871-36978 GCF_000700745.2 Antrostomus carolinensis | reverse complement strand
AACCTACACAGAAATAGGCTGTTTCGGATGATGATTCAGAACTTATCCCTTTCCTCCTGTTAGCTGTAGAGAGCCTAATAAATATAAGCTAGGAAGACTACATTGAGGTGCCCACAATTGGACCATATGTGTGTTCTCCTTCTCTACCCATTGAATCGGAACATTGAAACTTCTCTCGTCCACCTTACTATTTACATTAGCAGTGCTCTGGAATAACAAATATCTTATGATAGAAGTCTCCAGTCTTGCAAAGAGATATGCACTTAATGTCACTATTGATATAACTGATAACCAATGCAACTTCTCAAGACAGGAACACACAGTTCCCAGTACAGAGGATTTTAAATCTTGGTTAGTGATTTCAGTGTTATATCTCTATTAACACAATTACTTACCACATAAAGTTTAACATGGGACTTCCTGGCACAATACCTGCATGCAACTCTGTACTGCTGTCACAATATTATCATTCTGGCAGATTCAGTTATTCTGAAATTGTCATACACATTTACTCCTTCAATTATATTTAATTATTGCCTTTAAGATTTCAGATAAGAAACCATGCACTACTTGAATACAGTAAATTATTAAAATTAAATTATTCTCCTTCCTCCCAAGATATTAAATGTTATTTTGCATTTGACAAGACCTCAGGCTAGCTTAGTGATTGCCTTTGTACCTGCCCATGACTGGGAGAACAGAAGTTTTTCCTGATTGTTTTCTCTCCCAGTACTTACACTGTTGAGATGGGATCACTTCCAGTTTGGCAAAGAGACAGCAGGCAAACATCTGTACAGAGTCCCAGAACAGATGCACTGTTGAATGTAAATCAATACAAAAATATAAATAAATAATAAAAGTAGCAAACCATCAGATTAAGAACTCTTCCACTTGCCAAGGTTTTGATGTATAAATTGAATGTTTAATGGGCTACACTAATATAATTAATTTATCATCATTATAAAAGTACCCTGACTTCGTAGCTTCATTTTTTAATCTGATTTTTCCCAGTAAATTGACATCTTTAGCTGACTTTTGCATGCCCACTTGTAATAATTAGGTTATTTAGGCTCCTAACCTTAAAAATCTTAGAGTAAAAGGAATTCTTCATCATTCCATAACCTCCAAAATTCTCTTTTATTCAGTAAAATTACAACTGGGAGGATAAAAAAGAAATGTCACTTAGCTTTTCACTGCAAGTAGTACAAGAAAAAGTCTAGTAACATATGCAACCTGGTAGGCTTCCATCCTGCTTTTAAAACAGTTAATTCAACTGGATCTCATGCATACATCCCCCCTAGACATTTCCCTCATTAACTTGAATAACAGCAGGCATAAATCTTGACATAATCTTCCCCCTGAACTTTACTGTCCGTAAAGCATATGGAGTCGTCTTTGCCAGAGAGAAACTCAATCATTTTTACAATCCTGGTGTGGATCCAGGGGATTATATCAGTCTGTCTGGCAGGATGAATCAGCAAAATAACTGTACCTCTCTACATTTTATTGAATCCTATCAGATTATCAAGTTTGTTACAGCTACATAAAAGGTTCACAAACCGAGCCTTAAATTTATAACTGTAGATAAACAGATTGTCAGTCACCATTGATGCCAAGACCCATACTTGGTCACAAATTTAGATCTCACATGATTAACATCACCAAGATCTAATAGTCTACCTCCTTCCATTCATACATTTTACATATGTCCATATATACATTCATATTATAGCTGCTGCAGGCAAACCATTGATTTCCTACTGTAGATCCTTGCTCTGAATTGAGTACCTGCACAAGTAACTCATTTATTGTTTCTCTTTCATTTCCCTTTCATGACATTTATGGCAGGAAGCAAAGTTTTTCCTGTTGAAAAAGGGAAGGAATTCTACCCTCCACATATGTGCTGAGGCAGGATGTGGTGGGCAGAAAAATCACAGATTAAGACTTCCAAATGTTGAGGAAAGTTGCAGCAGTTACTTCAGTGATAGGTTAGTTGCAATGCGGGGGAGATTGGTCAACAGTCCACAAAGGAAGCCATTTAGGAGCATGGGAAGGGTATGAAAAGGCTGAAAAAGAAGCTTTAGAGATGGACACAGGAGAAGACTGGGAAAATACTCAAAGCAGTGGAGCACTTCATACGTCATATTTGGAAGACAGTTGAAAGGCAGGCTGTGAGCAAGAACACAGGTTGAGAGACCCTCAAGGGGGACAACCTTTCATTACCAGTTCCAATAGGCTGCCTTTCCCTTTCTTTCTGATGGGATGGCCAACCTTAATTTCGCATAGGTGTAACCATCAGATTCATGAGAACATCTGAAATTCTTTAATCTATAAAATCCTATAGACAGATTTCTAGATTTTTTAAGACCCCAGACAATGATCAAGATTCTTGGATGTCATTACCATTTAACTGGAAACACTGTCATAGTGTTACTTCATATAGATAGACAGGTAGATGGACACACATTTATATCAATCATCGATTATCTTCCATGTTCCTACAGACTGCAGTTTAAGAACACTATAAAAGTTATTACAACAGTATCTCATACACACATTGTTGTAGATAGTTGTTTTCCACAAGCAGTTTATAGATAAGGCACCATTCTCTAAAGTGAAACAATAGGACAGAACTAGAAGTCAGGGACAGATTAATGCTAAGAATAATGATGGAGAAAATACAGTAAAGCTCTCACTGAAAAAGCTTTCTATATTATTTCTTCTTGGCTGTAATTGTTTGTTATTCTGTCTCAATAAATTTAGAACCAGAAAAATAATAGATTCAGTTGAAAACTTTTGCTTTGATCTCATGATAGGCTCTTATGACTTCAGATAAATACTGCAGAATTGAGCTTAAAACATATTTATTCGTTTTTCTTTTTTCTTTTTTTTTTCAGAATTCCTCATGCTTCCCAAGATATTTTACCCCTTACACAGACACACTGACATGCAATCTTCAGATACAAAATCACATAAAATTTTCTCTGCATTCCCACCTCATTTAGTATACAGGGGATGGATTAAAAAACAGCACAAAGATTAGAGCTGTACATTTAGTATACCACAAATTTTATCTATTTGATTCTGTAATCAAAGCAGCACTCTTTCAAATGCCATATCTCTGCACATATGTGTCATCATTTACATTTTCTAATAAATATTAATCTTGAAATAAATGGAATTTTTCCATTTTGTTAGTGAACATTCTACTTCATTTTCTTCACATTTACAGATGAAATACTTTTGACTTTTAATGTCATTCAATCATTACAATTATAATACTACATATTTCACATTCAATATTGGAACTTTTCAGTTTTTAAAAATAAATCTTTGGCGTGATTTATGGAAAGTTCTGGAGATAGCTATAACTGGAAAAATAAACTAACTTTGAATTAAAAGTTAAAAATAAAAATGCAATAATAAAAAAAGAAATATCAGCTTTTGTCAGTTCACACAGATTGAGGTTTCAGGGGAAAAACATCTTTTTTAATTGCAGCTCAGAAACCAAGTTCTTCACAACAGAATTGAAAGAAGCTCTGAATCAAGCTATTACCTAAATTTCTGTAATAGGCCAGCATTTGATTTTGTCTTTTATTTCTCCAAGATTAACTGAAGAAACTTTAAAAAGAAGGCTTTCTGAATTAAATTTTAAAATGCATGACAGTCCAAAATGTATGCAGCAGTTTCACTCACTTTAATATTTAATTCAGCACAACTATGTTGCTAGCTTAGTTCATTCTGCCATATGAATTTAAATTCTCTGCAGCATTTAGCTTGGACCATACTTCATTCTTCTGTAGCACTCATACAAATACAGGAGAAAGTCACAGAATCCCTGTGCTAGGTGGGATATCGAGTTTGTGACACAAGACCAGGAGTTATCTGGGATTTTTTATTACTAAAGTGGGGAACTGGTGAGAGGAGGACTGCCTGTATGAATCTCTGCTAAAGAGACAGCAGACTAAAACCATGGAGGTTTGAAATTAAATATTTTCTATGGCAGACATTTGCTCTGAACTTGAACAAATCATCTATTTCTCTATGTCTTGATTTAACTCTCTAAAAGACAGGGTAAGTGGGCCATAGTAACTCTCAATATTATAAGGATTTTTAAAATACCAAACACCATTTTCATAGTTCTTTCTAACATCAATGGGAGTAATATTCAGCTTGAAAATGGCAACAGTTGTTCATACCACACAGAAGGAAGAGCAGTGCCACTGTGAGTTGTTCCAGGCTACATATTTGCCATCCCCTTTGCACTGTTTTTCACATTTACCGCAAAGCCCTTCACAAGTAGGCAGCTTCAAAAGATCAGTGTAAACTGGAAAAAAAAGACAGGTGGATGTGAGCTGTTGGGGTTAATGTGTGGGAGGCACCACGTTCTTTTGTTGCTTCTTACTCTAGGGACCCGGACCCTTAGCTATCATTACTTTTCTCTTCCTTCCCCTTCCTTTTCCTCCTATTCCTTTCTTTCTTCCGTATTCCCTGAAATTCTGCAGAAAGGCAGTTTCCAGGCCTTTTTTATATTTCTATTAGATTGGATCAGGCAACCTTGGCCTCTGCTCTCTTCAGATGCATCTGAAAGCACTGTGCAGACATGCCAAATGCCGGTCAGCCAGCTCCAGGCCTGAAAGCCTTGCAGCCACCTCAGCACCATGCCACACTTGTCTTAATTAACCCAGGCACATGCTGATGTGGCTATAATGATTTCAGAGCCTGAGAAGTATCTGTGTTGTGCTGTGAAGTTCTAGCTGTTCCAGACTGTTACTCCTCATTATCACAAATGTCCTTGCATTATACTTTATAATGTTTCCATTGATTAATTCCTTTATCACCCACTTGTTTTTATTTTTTGTAATATCAGTTTTATCTTCTCTGACTTCACTGTTACATTTGTCTTTTCTCTTATGACTTGTACCCACAGTCTTCCCTCTCTTGCTTTGATATCTCTGTTCTATTGACACTTCATTGTTCTGTTGTTCTTTCAGATTTTTCTGAAACAATTATTTTATTATTGCTTTTTTTAAGCTTCTTTACGCTCTGGTCTTCCTGAGGAGCAGGCTGAGTACGGGAGCATGATTCAAAAAACCTACGGTGTTTTTCAAAAGGATGTCAGCATTTGAGATCCATAGTGCTATTAACCACTGCAACACAGATGACTTGACAACTACAGGTTTATTTCTCATTTTCTATTTATGGAGCTTGCTTCCTGCTTTCCTAGAAAGTGAGTCTTAAGGCAATAGCAAGAGAGAGGAAGTCAAATACTGGAACTGCTACATTCCAGCATTTGAAGTATTTTTAAGCTGAGAAGGCAGAGATTTCTGTTACCTGGTACCTCATGATATCTGTTACAGGTAGGAAAAGAAAGTTGCCAGCAGCTGTTTCCTGTGTTTGCACCAGATCTTGGCAGTTCTCAGCTCTCATGGAGTATTAGTTGCATGCATCACTCACCACACACTCTTTGGTGATGGGAGAACACCACCAAATGCGCAGCAAAGAAAACTGTCTCTAGGGCTTTGGACATTCAATAGCTAAAGGACTGTCTGTGACTCCTTTTACAGTTGTTGAATTAAGAAGTTCAGAGAACACCAATCTATCCTAGCAATTTCCATTCTACTTTTGCTAAGCTACCCCTACCAAGTTTTCACTGCACATCGGATCAGCCAAATACATAGGAAACAGGCAATTTATTTTGACTCTGCACAGAGATTTGTAATAGAAATATTAATATTGCTATGAATGGATAGTGCGTGGGTGTGGGAGCACCAGAAGGAACAAGAAGAGAAAGGGATAAAAAGATGGTAGGTTTTGATTACACAGCCCATTATGAAGATCCCAGCATATCCATTCACATGTGTTTTCTCAGTAACACCCAGAATAGGAAAAAAGGGACAGTCTAAAACAAAGGATAGTCCAAAGCCCTTTAATGATGATGGCAGGAATATAAAGAACTGATCAGAAGCCCTCGGTCATCCAGACACAGAGAGAAAAGGCAGTAAGTCAGCAGTGCTGCCTAAATGCTCTCAAAGGTCAACCAGGAAAGAGACACACAAGACCACAATCACCATCAGATCACAATGCACATCCAGAAACCAACCCATTGCTGCCAACCATGTTAACCAAATGTTTCTTCCTCTTTTCCTCTTTCTCCAGACCATTTCACACAAAAGGAGAGCAGTCATCCTCCATAGACACTACATGGCTCACAGTGTTCAGCCATCTTAAACACATTAAAAAGGTATTTTAAAGAAAACAATCTATCAAGATATAAATACAGATATAGCAATTTAAACCAAAGCACTTCCGTACATATAATTGCCACTTACCAAAACTTAGTCCCCTTGGAGCAAATACCAAAGACAGAATCATAGAATGGTTTGGGTTGGAAGGAACCTTTAAAGGTCATCAAGCCCAAACCACCTGCAATTACTAGGGACATCTTCAACTAGATCAGGTTGCTCAGAGCCCCATCCAACCTGGCCTTGAATGTTTCCAGGGATGGGGCATCTACCACCTCTCTGGGCAACCTGTTCCAGTCTTTCACCAGCCTCATTGTAAAAAATGTCCTTATAACCAGTTTAAACCTGCTCTCTTTTAGTTTAAAACATTTACCAGCTTGTCCTATCGCTGCAGGCCCTGCTAAAAAGTTTGTCCCAATCTTTCTAACAGGTCTCTTTTTAAGTACTGAAAGGCTGCAATAAAGTCTCCTCTGAGCCTCCTCTTCTCCAGGCTGAACAACCCCAACTCTCTCAGTCTGTCCTCATAGGAGAGGTGTTCCATCGTTCTGATCATTTTTGTGGCCTTCCTCTGGACCCACTCCAACAGATCTACATCTTTCCTGTGCTGGGGACTCCAGAGGTGGATGCGGTACTCCAGGTGAGGTCTTACAAGAGTGGAGCAGAGGGGCAGAATCACCTTCTTTGGCCTGCTGGCCACGCTTCTTTTGAATATCTAAAAGGAAAACTAACCAAAACTATATGTTTTCATCACAGAAAGTTGTACCATAAACTGGAACAGTATAAGGAGAAATTAAGTCCAACTCTGAATATAGCTTAAAGAAACAGTCTCAATTATGAAAACTTAGAGAATATGAAGAGACTTCTGTGAAGCATGCATAGAGTTTCTGTAAAAATGTCAGCATGCAATCAGTCATTTAGGCCACTATGCCACAGTGTCATTGAAAACGATAATTGTTGGCCAATAACTTCTGGCACAGCTTTTACCCTGCAATGAAAACCTTTTCCAAACAGTTGTTTACATGGTAGATATTGCTCCTTCATGCAAAGGTTTTGTAGAGTTTTTTTCATGATTAGCCTTTGTGGCTGATTTCAACAATTTATATCAGACTGAAAGACAGTTTCAGAGTGTCTCCAGCAAAGTTTTGAATGTGATTTTTTAAAAGCTTCACAGCTAGTGGTCTAAACTAAAGGTCAAGCTATGTAATGACAAATCTATTCAGTAATTAAGTCCTCTTCGTTTCACTTTAGGCAAAACCTTTGTTTGCTATGTGATGAACTGGTACTAAGTGGATGCCTGGTGGCAGGGTTCTGAATGGAACTGTTTCACAGCAGATACCTTTGCAACTCCAGTTGTAATTGCTCAGTTGTCAGATAACTTCCTTGAAAATGGGTTGCTCTTGTGGGGTGGGGAGGGCTGTTAATCGTTTGCTACATAATTACCATTACAGTGTAAGTTATTGATACGACTTAAGGAAACTTGTATCATAAAGTACTGTGGGGACACCCGGAAAACCAGAGTAGCCTCCTGAATTCTGAACTTCATAATCGAAATTAATTCTCTCGTACACATTAGCTGAGTCACTAGCTGTTTTTGGGGTTAGAACCAAGACCCAAAATTAACACCAGAACCTTGGAACCAATCAAAAATAAAAGGAAATTAAAAGTATAGTGATGGTGTTGTAGGCAAATACACAGAACAGTAACAGAAGAAGACGATCTTAAAGATTTGAGCATTTATCAAACCTCTAAAGATGTGGTTATAGAGAAATGAAGTCTGAAAAGGATATGTAGACAACAGTAACAGAATTATGCAAAGTGAAGGAAGTACTCAGGGTACTGAGATCTTATAATTGGATCTGGGAGACCAGAATTCATCTTCATAAACTACTTCTCTGAGGCAAGTTTAAAAAAAAAAAAAAAAACCCTAAAGACATGAAACAGACTAGCATTCAGACACTCCACTTTAACTATAGCAACAATAAGACTCTCCCACTAATGGAAAGACTGAGAAGGCTGTTCATCTTGCACCTCTCCATGCTAAAACCCATTTACTTTTTCTGAAGTTTTTGTGACTAGAACCACCTAATAAATATTGAAAAACAGTACTCCACCACCCCCTAGTCCTCAGTTTCCAAAGGTATTAGTACCAATGCCACAAATCTGTAGAGAAAACTTCCTTATGTATGTATTGTTCAAGGATAAGAAACCTGTTACTCTACACACTTTGGACAGCACTGGGAAAGTGCTGCACAGCACAAGGAAAAGCTGTTAAATAGGATCCACTCCCTCACAACATCCAGTAAAAGTAAGTTTTATGTCTCATTGGGTTCTCCCTCTTTCTACGATAACACAGAGCCTGGCATTTCTGAAGACAACATTTACAACACAATTGAAAAATGTTTTCCATTAGCTATTTTACACAGGAGTATAGTTACATTATTAAGCTTTTTATGTCAATGTATTGGTGAGCAAGTTGCAGATGTGGGACTGCATACATGGGTGCTTTAAACTTTTCTGAAGCTGAAATATATGCTCTGGCTCACTAGGTATAGTTTTAAAGAGGAAAATGTCCTTAATCCCATTTGCAATAAAGTGTTCCCAAAAGACATGTTATCATTGAAGTGCCAATTGACTGATGACCTAAATCTTGGGCTCCTGGGATAATTTGGAGAGGGTACTGCTTCTAAAGATTGAAAAAGAGAGAAAGTTTTCCTCTTTTTTTTTCTCCTGAAGCTGATGAGTGAGACAAGTAGAAGATAAATGAACTGGACTAAGTTCTTATCAATTTGTACCTCACAACTGACCCTAAAATGTGTATATCTCCAGGTGGATTTGGCAGCCTTGGGGTGAAATTGTATGAACTGACTGAATTCATTGGGAAAGAACCTTTTGAAAAATTTTAGTTAACAAGAAAACACCTTCAAAAGGAGTTTTCTTATACTCTATCTTTGTAGAGACACAGACATTATTTACAAGTCCAGATGGTAAAGTAATATAAAATCCAAATATGCAAGAAGTCATAGCCTGTATCATTAGTACGAAAACTGCCCAATACCTTGTAATTTCTTCCTGTAAGATAAATATCTAATATTAGCATTTGCAATAGTTGCCTAGAACATTATGTCTTGTATAAAACCACAAGATTAACAGAAAAGGCAGTTCTTTGACTTATTTCAGGAATTGTAGATGTGCTTGAAGTTTTAATATGTACTTATGTACTTTTTTTATCCTCTATAATTCCCTGGTATTTCCCTACTTTTTTTTAAAGCCAATAGTAATACCATTAGAATCTTCACAAAGGTGCTTCTTTGTTTTGTTTTGGCTTTTTTGTCTGAAGTCAGCACACTCCAAATCAATTGGAATATCAAGGGAAAAAGAAAAATTAATGTGTATAGCCAATATTTCATTATTTATTTCTAGCCAGTTGGTACAATAGATTAATATATCCCTGAAATTTTTATTGCCATTAAAGACTGCTATAGCAGAAATGCAAATGTAAAACAAATTATGCAAAACATAGTAGTAACACTGTTTGATAAGCTTAAGTTCTATTTCTTTCTGTATGCTTACTTGCCCTAAATTCAATTGGAAATACTAAATATTAGCAATAGATTACAAAATATAGGGTAAAACATTTTACCAAGTTTTCATGCTAGTCTTTTGCATGACAATAATAATGGAGGGAAAGGGTCAAATCCAAATCTATTAAATATTTTTCCATTGTCTATTCCATTGATATTTATCTTTCATATTTAGGTAAAATTACATGTTTGTTTATTAACTTATTACCAAATCTCCTTGGATAACACAAGCTATTTTCCTGCATAATATTGACTGCAATGACAACATACCTGCAGTCATCCCACACAAGTCATTCTGTGTTCTGAATTATGAAACATACTGTTCTCATTACAAAAGTTCTTTCAGTAGTTTTAGCTCAACAGAGCTTATCCTGAAAGGGAAGAAGCACATTTAGAGCTGTGAAGAAGAAAAGACATAGTGAGGCAGGGCATAGGAGAGGTCTCAAGAACCAAGCCTGCCCTCCAGTAGGAAGGGAATCTCATGCAGATCACCTCTGACTAATATCTAACCTGTTGACTCCATCCAGCATGAACTGAAAGTGGTTGTACACTTTTTGGTAGGCTATTACAGTGTTTTTACAAACCTCATCATTTAAAAGTGGTTTCCTCACTTCTTACCAACATCTAGAATTTATTCCTATTTTCTTCTGATAGTACTGGGATATGGGGAAGTAGTTCTCATCTTTTTATTAGGGATTTGTGCATCTTGCAAAAGAGATCATACTTTTCTCTTTTTAAACTTACCAGAACTGAATTCTTTCTTGGTTTTCACTGTTTTCCAAACCTATTGGTTTTCTTTTCTTCTGGACATCCTTCACTTTGTCTATACAGTCATTCAAGGATGATGCTTAAAACCTCACATACCATTCAAGTTGAGGGTTTCACACATCAGAGAATAAATAATTAACTCCCATGTGTTAAAAGCAAAACTCTTGCTACCATTTCAGAACTGTGATTTCCCTCCTACAATAATAAGAAGAAAAGTTTATTTGACCTTTTTCTTGTTCTAGACATGTGGCTAGCCATCTGCTGCAAGCCCTGGGATCCTTCACTGTAGTAACAGTGATTAACAAGTTCATAATTTCTAAAAGCTTATTCTGGTATTTTCCTATAATATTTAAAATATTCCAAACACATTGAAATCCAGAGGTGTTGTGAGTGTATGCTCTATTCTATGAGCAAAACTGAACTTGAAAACATTAGATGGAGCTGCATCAAGGAACCTTTTGCAGGACCCTACTGAATGCCATTTCCATTTGAGAGAAAACCACAGAGAGTGGGGTGGGGGCAGGGGATCAGCTAGTTGCACATACACTGTATAACAGTTTCACCTGGTCAATATCTCACCAGTTTAGTTTCTCATGTCACATAAGATGACATCAAAATTCTTACCAATTGTGGTGGTTTAAAACCACAGACACTTGCTCACCCCCCACACACTAGTGGGATGGGGGAGAGAAAACACAACACAGAGGCTCGTGGGTCAAAATGAAGACAGGGAGGGTTCACTCACCAATTGTGGTCACAGGCAAAACAGAGTTGACTTGGGGAAGAAAAATTCAATTTAATTTGTTAACAGTCAGAGTTTGATAAGGAAACATAATAACCATATCTTAAAACACCTTCCCCCCCACACCTTTCTCTTCTTCCCAGGCTCGAATTACTTTGCTCCCAATTTCTCTACGTCCTCTCCCCTACCAGCACGGTGGGGACAGGGAATGGACATTGCAGTCAGTTTGTCTTTGCCAGTCCTTTCTCCTTAGGGGAACAGCGCCTCACACTCCTGTGGGCTAAAAGAGTTCATGAACAAAGTGTCCTAACGTAGGTTTCCCACGAAGTCATGGACTTCTTCAGGTGCAGCCCCCATTTTCGGCATGGGGACCTCCATGAGCTGGAGACAGATCTTCGCTCTGGGAGACCTCCTCCACCAGCTCTTGCATGAGTGTCTCTGGGGTTTTTTGCTCTGTTGTGAGCTCTCCACACAGTCACAGCTGCCTTTGGGCACAGCTTGCCTCTCCAGCGTGGAGTCTTCCATGGGTATCTGCTCCACCATTAACCTCCATGGGCTGCAGGGGAATTTCAGTTCACCTTTTTCCTTGCTGACCTGGGTGTCTGTGGTTGTCTCCTTCACATCCCCTCTTCTCTCTCCTCAAGTTGTTGTGGTCTTTTGTTTCTTGTTGATGTTTCCTGATTGCTCTCTCACCAAACCTCCCTCATAAATATGGATTCATAGAGGCATTTCAAAATCACTCATTAGCTTAGCTCAGGCTGGAGATGGGTCCACCTTGGAACCAGAGGAGCTTCTCAAGGCCTCTCACTTGAACCATCACTGTAACACCTTTCCCTGCTGCCAAAAAACACTCCCTCACACAAACCCAACACACCAGGGCAAAACATTACATACTGCTCTCCCTTTCTTTATTCACTAGATGATGATTTTCCATTAAAGAAAGTAAACAGATTGGTTTAAAGCAATTTGTTTTTGTCAAACTCATCTGGTTGCTTTCATCTTATTTAATCATCCTCTAGTTCCTATAAATTGATTCGTAATTCATTTAGAGCTTTTTTTCTTCCCTAGTACTGCTTATTGTGTACTTCAAAAAAATGCATATTTCATTTTTTCCTCACCCTTAAACTACATTTGTTATATACTCTTTGTTCTTCTTCAGTCCCCTAGGATCTAACCTGTCCTGCATCATTTCTCAAAGGTAATTAATGATTCAAAAGTGTATCTCACTTTTTTTAAGCCCTTGAGAAAAAAAAAAATACTTTAGAGACAGATCTTTTTTGCCAATTAAAAACATCTCAGTTAATGAAAGACTCTTAAACCTATTCTTTCTCTGCTGTCATTGAAACTAATGCATTAGAAATCTAATTACAATGTATCTTTATCCTGAAAGCCAAAACAAAAGCTTTAATGCTATCATTCACTCTTCCAGTTTGAAGACTGATATTTTCCTTTATTTATCCCAATTTTCCATGAATGTATAAGAATATTTTCACCTTCCTTGCCAGTAGGTATTTTACATGCTAGATTGCTTTCTTGTATTGTCTGTTTGCTCATATTATCTGTTTATTGTTGGTTTTATTCATTCTTTTGCCTGTCAAATACAATCCTTATGCAGAAAAATTATCCTCGAGTACATAAGAAATAATGGAAGTACCTTCTCAATTATTAGTGATTACATTTGAGAAATTATGGAGGAAAAGTGAACAGCCAGGAACACAAAAAGAGGACACATTAGATACTGCAAATATAACCGAGAAATGAGGATCAAAGACAACACTAGGGAAATACTGAAAAAAAACTTCAAACCGAAAACAACCAACCAACCTTAAAACACAAAACCAAACAAAACAAACACAATCCAAAATGATAAAAAAACCCATCTCTCCCTATGCTTTATATCTCTTCTTCAGCACTAGGATAGCTTGCTACCGTTTTTTCAACACAGTCCATTTTCTAATAACATACAGAAGGTATGAAGAGAGAGCTTTATTACTTAGATGATTTTCCCAAGAGATCCTGTCTTTCATTTCCAAAAGACTGATTTTTCCTAAGTTTATTAACTTTGCTACTCTATTCCTTTCCATGGGGTTGTGGGCACTATAATTTCATAAACATGTCCAAAACATTAATAGGTCACTTTAACTTCTCCATGCATTCTCCTTATGGAGTGAGAACACATCCTAAAATGGGCACATTCTGTACCTCCTCCACCTTCTGAAACAAAAGCAAAGCTGCCAGTGTGGCTTTGCAATGCCATTCAGGTTTGCTGTGATCTGTCATACTGTTTTTCCTCAATAACTGAAGTCTACCATTATCATGAGCTTCTGTTCTTTAGATAGCTATTTAAATTTCTCAGAAACAGACATATGATAAATAGGTGAACTCCTTCTGCTTAATCAGTGACATTGTGTGTTTCCATAAATTTGAAAAACAGGGCAAGATCTTGATGAGCTATTGAATACATCAAGTGGAGAAACTTGCAGTTCCAGAATAGCCAGATTTTTCCATCTTTACTCACGCCGATAGTACTTTACTCCATAAGTAATTCTGCTGATTTAGTTAATTACTCCAGGTTTAAGTAAAAATAATGTCAGAAATAAAACTTTGGTTAAAATAATGGTGGGGAAAAAGATATCAGTGACATAGCACTTGACTTTGCATTTCTTAATTAAACAGTTATCTTTCTAGCTGCACTTGTATGAAGACTTCCAGTTAAAGACTGGAAAACCATGTTAATCGTTTATTCATGCCCAATGACAAAGTTAAACTTGTCAGGTTAAGTATTTTAAAAAAAATGCAAACATAAGATGCAAACATATGCAGATAAAGCAAACTAAATTGGATAACTCCAGCTATTTACATAAAAGTATGCAACAGCGCAGTTAATAAACATGTGTAACATACAATGCTTAATTAACGATTTAATTGGGGAGTACCAACATACACTAGAGAATTCAAAGATAGATTTTTCTTCAGCGTGGCTTGACTCTCATAAACATAAAATATAAGAGTATAGAGATCAGCTAGGGACAGGAATGACATATATAATCAGATCTATTGGAGACGTTAATGTCCTTCACTATCCAATTCATACACCAAATAAAAAAGAAAAAAAACACTTTCAAGAATGTTCATCTAAAATAACAAGTGACTTTTGAAGTGCTCTTTTCACTCACTATAAAATGAGTCCAAACTAGTTTTAGTGCAGACATCTACATGAATGTCCTCTAAATTGTGATTAAATTAATCCTCCACAAAGTGCTAGCTCTACAGGCACCCTCCTCACAGCTCACACATAACTGGCATAATCATTTCAATGACAAAGGAATAATTTCAGTTGGATACATGATATAAAACAACACCTGGTTAAGTAGAAGTCTGCGTAATCCTAGAATACAGACTCCCAGTGGATAAGGACCACTGGCATCTGAAGTAAAAGGTTGAGCTGGAGGTGTCAGTAAAGGTAGCTAGTTGAGAAAGAGAAAAGAGCAGGAAAAATGTTATCCAACTTATGATTCATGCAGAACACTTGGTGTAAAGCCATACCTATACATCAGTTTCCTGCAGTGTTTGTGTCTTGGTTTTTAGCTGAGACAGAGCTAGGTTTCTTTTACATTTCACTATAATCACCCTAGACTCCACTTCAGTAAGCATCACCTCTGTAACAGAGATGCCAAGAACTCTGTTAAAGTAGCTTCACTATTAGTGTGCACCACTGGGACCCAACCTCCTTGCTACATCAGCTACAAATCACAGGTTTCTGCCACAAAGAGAGATTAAGCTGCATAAACAGGATAATTCAGTCTGCATACAGTGTAAATTCAGTGCATTACAAAACTGGATGTATGCTGATCCAACTGCACTATTCTTGCATCTGAAGCTTTTGCTCACAGACAGCAGATCCTTGCTGTCAGGATAAGATAATAGCCATCTCCAAGTTGTCCGCTTGCCTGAGGGCCCAGAAGACATAGGAAAAGGCTAGGATGCATCCTTGTGAATAGTGCTAGCAATGACAACCCACCTCTGTTTGGCACCATTGGCAGGCAAAAACCCCTAGTCACAAGACAATAAGTACATACATTATATCATCAAGAGGAGCCACAGGTACATCAGGAAAGTTGGACACTACCTGGCAAGCTTGCTTCTGAGACTTCTCTGGAGGGACATGGAAAAGCAGCAGAAGCCAGCTGAGACAAATATTTTGGGCTAGAAATAGCCCATGGGCTAGTGGCTGGTCCTCCATGTCGTTATATGCAGTAACATATTAAAGTAAATTTAATTAGTTATTTCTTCAAGGTACCCTCGACATGTTGCAAACACCTACTACAAGATGTTAATTGGATCCCAGAGGTTAGCTGGGTCAAAACTATGTAAATAAAGGATTAAACAGAACAGGGACACTTTGCACATGAACAGATCAGAGAACTAAGGCCTTGTGATTGCATTTCAAACATGTTACCTTGGAAATTGTCAGACTTCATGTTTTATTAGTGCTTTTAGCTAGGGCAGAGAACAATACCCAGATGCTTTTATGGCAAATCTAATTAATCAACAACAGCATTTTGAGGACTCCTCAAGTTAATTTTCAATTTTTGTCACCTTGTTGAGATGTTTTTAGCTATTTTCTTCATTAAGCACTGAAATGGAGAACTTTAAACAAACAAAGAAAAAACCCAAAAACAAAACCCCAATGCCTCCACATTTAGTTTCCTAATTCTTATATGAAGCTAAGAGCTTAACAGAAGAATAACCTCAGTTTGATCTATCAGCTCCTTCAAACTATAATTACAGGGCAACTCACAATGGCACTTTTCAGGAGTTAGTGTAAATGTCAAAGGAAAGAATGCTACAAAGTTTCCATAGAGTTCTATTTTTTGTGAACTTGCCTGAGATAACGAGAAGGCAAATTGATGTTTTACTAACAGCTAATAAAAAAGGCTGACAATACTGAACAGAAGGCCCTCCATAACAATTTAAAAAGTAGTCTGAGGCCAGGTCAAGCAAAGAAAATACACCAACACCACTATGAAGGCCAAGTGTGAAAAAAACTTCACCAGGTAACATAGCACTTGGGACTTGGAAAATGCTATTGTGAAGGACAAGAATAGCATAGATTACTTTTTTGTAAGAGTTGGGGTGGGAGGAGAAGAAAAAAAACCTCTGAGAGGCCAGCAAGATCAAACAGGATTATATCCACTAGCAGTTTAGAGGAATCTTTAGTAGCATTGAGCAAATGTTTTGTAGGGGACTGTTTGAATTATCTGTCAAAAGTAAACAATCTTTTCTTATTTTCCATTCTGGGCAGCAGAACATAGAACAGATGACATTCAGAGCGTAAAGTAGTGAGCTAATCCTCATTAAGAGTACACTCAAACAAGGGGCAAGAGAGCAAAGCAATTGTGTGAGAATTTATAAATATCTTCCATAGGTTAATGAAGCTATTGAAACTTGTTGCATATAGAATAAACAAAGGCCAAGTTAAACCACTTTCCATTTTTTAAGACCTTAGAAAAAGGAAACATTCATAGTCACAGTCATTTGAAGAATAATAGGGCTATTTAAGTAAATGTTTCCCTTGGATTCATGCACATAGATTTTGAGTTGTGTATAAAATATGAAGGAAGAACACATTCATGAGCTAAGCCGATAAACTGATACTTTTGACAGCTATCAGTTTTCACTGCTACAACCAAACAGCTACAACTAGATTTCAAGATAAGAAAAATTAGCCCATACTATGATATATCATATTTACACTGCTTGATCAAGTATAGTGTAGAGATCCCTGACTTAGCAGACGGTCAAGAGCAATGTATTAGATTGATTGATTCAGAGAGGCATTTGTAACAGCTTGTACACTAACCAATTATCCCTTTAAGAGACAGTAACACTTGTGACTCGTTAGATTCTAGGGTGCATATTTCTGCAACCTGTTTTGGAGTAAACCTGGAAGCAAGCATCCTCAATGCCCATGACATAAAAAAATTTGAATGGGCAAAATTAGAAGATCCATAGAAAACAAGAAGCTTAAATACCTTTCTCTTCCACTTTCTTCTAAATTCAAAGCATGCTTCAAGTGCAGATTGCTTTTTGAGCCTCAGCTAAATTCCACCTTAAAGTAAGAGCTATATAAACAGACTTGCCAGAATAAAATACTCCCCTTTCAAGTGAATTTAAATAGTCAAAATTTAGAACCATATAAATTCAAATTGCTGACAGATCTATCAGAGTAAGAAGAAAAAAGAAAAACAAGATCACATAATAGACATTAGTGCTGCACTCTTGCACACACACGTAGTAGATATAAATGCACTCTTTCAAAATTACTAATAAGCAAACCTGGGTTGGGGTAACCTCTGGTTCCAATAGATGCTGAGGGATGAAGGCATTGAGAACAGCCTTGCAGAGAAAGATTTGAGGATGCTAGTGGATGAAAAGCTGGATATAAACCAGCAATATGCACTGACAGTTCAGGCAGCCAACTGTATCCTGGGATACTTCAAAAGAAGTGTGGCCAGCAGGCGGAGGGAGGTGATTCTGCCCCTCTGCTCCACTCTTGTAAGACCTCACCTGGAGTACCCCATCCACCTCTGGAGTCCCCAGCACAGGAAAGACTCCACTCTGTTGGAGTGGGTCCAGAGGAAGGCCACAAAAATGATCAGAATGATGGAGCACCTCTCCTATGAGGACAGACTGAGAGAGTTGGGGTTGTTCAGCCTGGAGAAGAGGAGGCTCAGAGGAGACTTTATTGCAGCCTTTCAGTACTTAAACAGAGGCCTGTTAGAAAGATTGGGACAAACTTTTTAGCAGGGCCTGCAGCGATAGGACAAGCTGGTAAATGTTTTAAACTAAAAGAGGGTAGGTTTAAACTGGTTATAAGGAATTTTTTTACAATGAGGCTGGTGAAAGACTGGAACAGGTTGCCCAGAGAGGTGGTAGGTACCCCATCCCTGGAAACATTCAAGGGGCTCTGAGCAACCTGATCTAGTTGAAGATGTTCCTATTCATTGCAGGGGGCTTAGATTAGAGGACCTTTAAAGGTCCCTTCCAACTCAAACCATTCTATGATTCTATATTCTGGTAGCAGTTAACATTCTAAAATTTTGCCTTCACTCACATCTTAAATTCTGAAAACAGATTGCCCTTCTTAGTTTTTCTCCCACAAGAGCTCCATGGTTCTCCTATATTCATCCAGAGGCTAGTATGAGTTTGTGGATTTTGTTATGATCCGGTCTCTTCTATTTCCTCTGTTTCTGTGGTTAGAGGCATGGGCCACTATTGCTAGATTTAGAACAAAGTGGACTACTTCCAACTTCTTCCAAAGGCACTCAGTGAACAGAGATTAAAATACAGCCCAAAAGCTGCATTGTTTCCTTTCTTTCTATTCTCCTGTCCCCCATACCCGCAGGTAGGTGACAGCAGGGAAGGTCGTCAGTAAATAAAATCATTGGACTCAGGTTTCAGCCTTGAAGTTTGGTTGAAATGCAGTTCAACAGATTATCATCTGAATAGATTAGAGTTACTAGGCAAAAACCTCATAAAGACCATCTAATTTCCAGTAGCTGGATTGGTTTGGTTTAGCCCCAAAAATAGCTTTAGTAGGAAAAATCTGTACTGCATCACATTCTTTTCCTCAAAAAAGCAGAGCAGAAACATTTTATTACAAGCCACTCTGATCTTGTATGTGGGTAAGAACTTACTCTGGCAATTTGTCTCATTTTACTAGGTATTACAGAGAGCAGAACCCAACCTGTGTAGCATACTGTGCTTTCAAACCCACTCATAACAGTATAATGAATGTGACTGAATGGGCACACCCAAGAGCAGGCATTACCAGCCATTGCATCATCAGCTACTAACACTACAGAGATAAGGTAGGGCTTAAGCAATTAAGGAGAAGACAGCAGAGAACTCTTACAGGTTCTGGATGTCAATTTGCAAAGCTAAATTTGGAGAATGGTGAGGAATGACAGAAAAACAGGTGTTTATTTGCTTTTTCTTGTGTGGTTGTTTCTGATGGAATGCTACCTGCTGGTCCTCCACCCTGGATATTTTCTTTGTCTGCCTTACCTAGATATGTCCCATACACAAGGGAAAGAAGCAAGATGGGTGAACCACAAATAACCTCCATATTAACCTCCATGAACCTTTTTCTCCTTCTCCCCATAAGGTCTCTTCAAACTTTCTTAAGGCTTGAGAGCAAGTATAAGGAAGCTGAAATGCACACATTGGTGTTTGTACTACTTCAATAGCCAAATGAAGACAAGCTCCATATCCTTAAGTTACCTCTGGAATGTCGCTTCAACTCAAGATCAGGATACCACAGAGACCTAAGTAATGACTGTTGGGCTCAGTGATCCTTTGTGTTCCTACCTTCTTTAAGTTTCCACAAGTGTGACTGGAACAACCAGCCTCCATGGAGAAAGTAATCATCATTCCCCATTTACCTACAAAAGTTTGGTGTCTTTGAATACTCACACACAGACCACAGTATTCTTAAACCATATTTTGGATGGCAGGTTATAAGTTAACACAAAGGTATCATTTATATTTTTCCTAGTTTGCTGTTTATGAAAACATTCATATATCAAACTGATTACATGGCATCCTCCAGAGATGTTCTACAGCATTGTACTTTGCTGCTGGGCATGTCCGGGTTTAATGGGGATACATACCTTACAGTCACATTCCAGTACTTGAAGGAGGCCTACAAGAAAGCTGGAGAGAGACTTTTTATGAGGGCATGTAGTGGTAGGGCGAGTGGTAATGGTTTTTAACTGAAAAAGAGTAGATTTAGATTAGATATTAGGAAGAAATTATTTACTGAGAGGTTGTTGAGGCACTGGAACAGGTTGCCCAAGGAAGTTGTGGATACCCCCTCCCTGGAAGTGTTCAAGGCCAGGCTGGATAAGGTTCTGAGCATCCTGGTCTAGTGGAAGGTGTCCCTGCTCATGGCAGGGGGGTTGGAACTAGGTGATCTTTCAGGTCCCTTTCCAACCCAAACCATTTTACCAATCCAGCAACATTAATAAATCTTCAGAGTTTCAAACAGACATCACACTTCACTAGCAAAATCATGCTTCAAATCTTTAGTTGCCAGTTAAAACGCTTACACATTACAAAATCAACAATGAGCTTTGCAACATGGTAATACAGTTTGTTTGTTTTCTTCCCCCTGTGATCCCTTTTCATAAATTAGCTGGCATTCTAGAGAGACAATCACAGTTGCAATAGTACTCATTTTTGCCCACTGGCAGAAAGCTAAAATGGAAACACATTTTATTTTGTTCTTTTTCTGAAAGCAATTCATTCCTTTACCACAAATTCACAGTTTAATTTCTCTCTTATTTATAACACTATCAAATGGCAGAAAGTGGTATTATTCCATGAAATTTGATAAAAGATGGACCACCTTTGTCACTAGGCTCCTGATACAAAATTTGACAAGACATGAGAAAGTTGTGGACAATGCTCTGATTCACTTTAACATACATGTTTGTGTAACTTTTGGAACAGTTTGGATGTGTTTCAGTAATATATACCAGTTTAATGTATTAAACATGAATAGGCCAGTTTGTATATTACATGTTAATAATGGGAAAAAGCATTTGTTTGCACACTAAACAAATATAAATAAATAGTAATAAAATAATTAGCTGTTGAAACATGTTTGTTGATTTACTTAAATAAAATATGCAATATTACTTGCTCTTTATATATCAATAACCTACCAGCCACACCTATAAACATGTACAATACTATCTTAGGGCCATGGTTTCCAAGCATAGTCCTCCCATAGGATCAAAACCACCCACCTTCTTATAAGTCTTAAGATGCACTTTGGTATATGATCTATTTTTAGTCTAAATTTGTACAGAATGCAGCACAATAGTTTTCACAAATTACAAATTTGCCAAGATATTACTAGAACAAAACACTTATAATAACATTTTTGATTTATCCAGTTTGGATGTGCTGTGATCCAGTGTATCAACAGGTATTCTTACCCTGTGCCTTGATATTTGTTCTAATGTATTCATTGATGAAGTAAAAGTATCAGTCATCAGGATAAAAAATAGGCCTTTAGGCACATCAGGTCTTTATCAACTACACCGTCACTTTTCAGTACTTCTCTGTAGGAGACCACTTATCTGACAAACTTTATCCATCACTCCTTTCCCCATCCATCCTTTTCTATCCACAAAATTCCAAGCCATCATCAAAATTGAACAGGGCAAACACTTTACTCTTTTAAAATAGCTCATGTTGTATTTTACAAATACTTTCTTTGCATAATAACTTTCAACATAAAAAGACTGGTCACAAGTGTATGATGAAAACATGTTTAACACCATTGGGATGAAAAAGCTAAACTACCTAGGCAAAGCTATTTGGTCATGTTCCCTTTCCCAGTAGGGAGAGTCAAGTATCTCCAGGGGTAATTCTGTATCTAAAAGACATTGGACAGAACCCACAGTGGTGCCCTTGTATTCCCTCATTGCTGTAGAGCATGCCTGGGCAGCTTGCTTAGAAAGAAAATTTTAGATATCCCAAGTTTGTATTCCTACCTTTTGTGACTCTGCCTTCTTCATGTGACTTCATTCTACGTTCAAGGTTCAGCCTCATCCCCACTAACCTAAATTACGCATAACTATCATTTAGTAATAGCAAGGTTGGAGATTTTTGGTAATCCACCCTCCTCTCCCAAAGTGTCAATGAAGATATTTGAAAGATAAACTGCTCAGTTAAATCATCTCTAATGGATATAAAT
>NW_010319651.1:0-14860 GCF_000700745.2 Antrostomus carolinensis | reverse complement strand
TGCTGAAGTAGAATATTCATTAAAATGAACTAGGAAATATTAATGTATGTTGAATATTCATTAAAACATGAAATATTAAAATAACTTTCTGACTTAATTTTTAAAGTGTTAGTGTAAAAGATATTTCTAGAAATAAAGGTCGATAGTGTACAAATCACTGGCAAAAAATTACTAGGAGCTTAATAATAAAACCATTTCTCAGTGTCCATGTCCCTTAACTGTTCCTTCCCACACTTGCTCAAATAAAGAGTGGAAATGAATGGATAACTGTCTCTCTGCTACTCTTACACTCACTAGGAGTTGGTATCCCAGAATGATAAGTCTCTCTATTACTTTATTGCCTAGATGAAACTTTTCAAGGAACCTTTTACCCTTTTCAGAAAAGACTATTCTCTTTTAGCCAAATGTACATCTTTTGGCATCCCTTAAGACTTTTTCTTTTCCAGTATTTCTATATATTAACTTTTGAACCTTGCCCAGCAAGTCTGGCATTTTGGACCCCACAGAATTCATAGCTTATTAGAAGTGATCCTGGTTTTGGTTCAGAAAGGCACTGAAAATGTGTGTGCTTCTGAATGTTTCTGTGCTCCTGATATTTGTACGGACATCATAATTTTTTTAAATAAGTCATTGATGCTTAGGCTGCAATTGACCAATTTTAATTTTAAGGCATATTCAGCTCCAAAGCAAAAGAACAGAGAATTTTTTTTTTAAGATTTGTTGGGGTGTTTCTTGCTACTAATAAGGTGAAAGCAGACACAGTTTGTCATGTAGAAGTATATCTTATACTACAAGTCTAATGGAAAGAAAACTATAAATCCTCGTTTAAAATTAGACTGAAATCTCTGTAAGATCACTGCAGCATGATATATAGGTTTATGAGATCCCAAGATATACCTATAATGAATTATGAGTCTGGCAAAAAAACCTCCAACATATATAACATTTTCTTTCCTGCTCTGAACATCTGTAAATAGGGAAAGGATACCTAAATCTGTTGTTTCTGTAAATCACTGTGTATGCAATGATATACAAAGATACACAGTCACCTTTTTTTCTAACCCCCTCCTGCTTCAAAAAAAAAAGCAAATCAAAACAGAAGTGAATCTTGGATTACCTGAGAGAGCAGGAAATCAATGTTTATTTTATAACATTTTTAACAGACGAGTAAGACGAGAGTGCAGCACAGGTAAAGCCTCTAAAAGACTTAATCACACACTGTTAGCAAGCAGTATCAGCCCTACAGTAAAACACTTCATATATTGGGAAAGTTTAACATGAAGACAGGAATCAATATGTTTCCTCGGAGACTAGAAAAGACACTTATGGGCATGAGTTGTTAAGATTTCCTCCATGGATTCCCACTGTTATTCTCTCCATATTCCCATTTTCTTTCCCCTAATCTCTCACTAGAGGATTATCTGTGTAATTCTCCTTCCTCTATGTACATTGTGCTTCCATGTGAAACAGGAAGACAAGGTTCTTACTGCTGCACCAAGTAATACCTCAATTCAAGCTTCATTACTAGCTCAAATCTTAAGGCAGACCAAAGAGGAAGCTTTACTATAAATGAAACTTCAGTAGTTCCTGAATTGTGTGCTTCTGTCATCTTTCTAGACAGGGTGTTTCTTACCCATTGGATTTATTCATTTTAAAAATAAAAATGAATTTTATAAAAAGAAATGTAGCAATATAGACTCTTATTTATGGGAGATCATAAATCATTCTGCTGTAGACATTTCACATAGTAAGAAGAAAGCATTGAACTAGTGAATGTGTATCAAAAACCTTCCTGTCTCTGATGCTCAATTGCTATTACTATTGTGAATTCAGGGCAAGTCCCTGAAATGGACCTTTTAACAGAAAATGCTTTACTGGAAATTTACTTTTCCACTACCTGCCACAAAGAATCAGACTATGGTTCTGAGTGCTCACAAAATGACTGCAACGTGGATGTTTTAAAAAGGTATTTTCAACTATGGAGCAATCAAAGAAGTGTGTAATTTTAAGGTAATGTATATCTGAGTGAGCTTTTCTGAGGGTATCTTGTAAAGACATGTGGCATCTGCAAGGATTTCATTGGTGTCTGCTGCACTTAGTTTTCAGCCTTTCTTACGAGGACCTTCAATCCTTTGAAAAACTGTTTTCTATTAAATTGAATGATGTGTTTCTGGTAGTAAGTGAAAGTTTCCATTATAAATCACCTAACAGTCATCTTAGTGACAGGAAAAAAAATTCTGAAAGTCCGTATGGTTACATAATACAATTAGGTCTTCTTCATTACAATCATGGATATTTTGCAGAATTTTGTATATGAATGGAACATACGTGTCCAATTCTAACTTGGTTATTTTTATTATAATAGCATATAACAACCATAGGGCAGAAGTAACTTCCTTTACCTTTAATTAAAATTTAAATGCAGAAGAGGTTAATCTAAACATTCTAACCTCATTTAGAATGTTTGTTTTCTATACCACTAAAAGACAGCCATATACAGAGACCAGTATCACAAAGTTAAAGAATTTGCTTTATATGACAGCCACTTCTTGCTCTCAGCTGTCTTGCATCAAGTGGTTGGTTGCCATATTATGGTGATTTTTCTTGGAAAAAGCATTGTAAAGGTCTGAGTATTGTAGTACTCAGTTTGACTGTTGTAATACTCAGTTTGAACACTACTGGAACCTGAAGTGAACATCCCAGGAGACATACCATTTAAGAGAGAGGTTAATCCTGTGCCATTTTAGATAGAATAGGTGTTAGAGGATGTCAGCAAGAGGGCAGAGGGGAAGAGAGTAGTCAGGAAGGCAGATGGGAACTAGCATGGTTGAAAGACACTTAGGAGAAGAGAAAAGTTAACTTTGTAAGAACTGTAAAAGATTGAAAAGTAAACACATACTTCACATGCAAGCTCTGAATTCAGTTCTTTTTCAGTTCCACCTACTCTGCTGCAATATCCTCTGTCTGACAATAAAATGACTGTCACATCTCCATGACAAGACTTGCATAAGTCTAAAAGAGAGAAGACACATTTTAGCAAAGAGAAAATCTGTCAGAGCCAGGGTATCCTTAGGCAGATCCTAATATAAATTTTTTAAACTCTTGAAAAAGATAATCTAAACCAAATAAAAAACCTCCCTGTTTTGATCTGAACCAATCAACCAACAAAGAAAGCAAAACCACTCAATCACCAGCTGAAGACTCCAAACAAGAAACCTAAGTGCATTGTAGTGATGACTAGCTGGGATATAGAGTAACATAAAGAAGTACACAATTCTGAAAGTTACTCAGCTCATCATAACCATTTATACATTTATTATTTCACTCCATTATATTAATAGAGTAGTATTAACGTTGATTTTTTCAGAGTTATCAAAGTATAAGAAAAATAATTCAAAAAATTTACTGATAAATTATATAAATCCATTGTTTACTTCAGGCATCTGTTTCAGAGAAACAAATAGTAATAACACTCTCTCTAAATAGAAAACCTTTACAAATAATTTCCTTAGAAGAAACAGATGACCCCTTGCAAGTCTGATCAAAACTATTGCTATTCTGACATTCTGGTTCATATTCTCATTTTGGAATGAGACTAGATAAATATGCTTAAGATATTTGACTTTAAATTGGAGTTCATTATGTGTACTGTACTGATGACTGTAAGAAAAAAACAGACCTTCATTGATAAAAGTGACTCTTCAGATAAATATTTCACCTTGATGTTGAAAATTATAATCTGAGAGTGACTGGGGTGTGAGTGACTGAGAGTGACAGTGTGCGAAGGAGCTCCTCCTGTTTTTTCAGTCTAACCATGAAGGCTGTGATCTGGGTGTAAAGCAGTGCCAAATGCAGTCTTTTCCTCCTGAAGGACTTCTATTGAATGAAACTACAAAATCCTTTTACATCATTTCCTTAAAAGTATTTATTAACCTTGTGCCAAAAGGTACCAGTATTCAAGAGGCAAGTGGTTACATCCACCAATATCAAGCTGCATAAATTCAATCCTCAGTGCTTAGTTATAAAACATTTTCTCATACACAGGATGAGCAAACTATTTTTTGAGATTACTATTGACACATCACTTAAAAAGGAAGGGTGATAGATCACTCTTCCATAATTATGGAGACACCTGACTTTAATCAATAGCAGGCAAATTTTATCCTGACTAATGCTGAAGTTGCTATTCAATCATAAGAACTGTCATTTCACTTGAAAATGACTATGGATTCCATGATAAATGAAACATCATGGAGAAGATCCATTAAACTTGACAAATTCAAAAGGAGTGCTAAGAAAACAACACAAATCAATATTTGATATTTATCAACTTGACAAAAAGCATTTGATAGAGTCTGTAGAAGACGCTCGTGAACACTCATTGCTTGATATGTTTTGTTCTTAAAAACACAGTCATATAATACCTCACCCTCACAATGTCATGTATAAAAAGGTAATCTTTGAGAGGTAAATCTAAGTGACATGACCTACCCTCAGCAGTGTCAGATATGCCTATGTTGTTGCCCTATGTTTAATATCTTTTCAGTTTTGGCAAATAGCAGAGAGATCAGACCTCAGTGTATCTGCTGTCTATGATTCAGATGGCAGACTGCATGAACTTTGCAAAGGGCAAGTCAAAGCCAAACACTACAGCATCTATTAACAATGTTTTGCTGATGACTGTGGAGTACAAATAGCTTATTCATAGACAGAGTGTCCTCTGAAAGCGCAAAGCACTGAGCAATTTATGGGCCAATTCATGACTGGCTTGTAAGCAGCATGGGGGTGCAAAAGCCCTGAAGGCTAAATAAACCAGCTTTGCTTTCATTTTTGTGATTCTGAATTTAGTCAAGAGCCATGAGCAATGCTCTAGGTATGAAAGTGAAAGTTGATTAGAAGCCAAAGATTTTTATACAAATAACCTACTTCTGCATCAGTTCCCCCTTTCTCTTCCTGCCAGTGTCCCAAGCTACAGTAAAGCCTTGGATGGCAGCTTCAAACAGAGAAAAGCACATATAGAGATCCTCTTCTATGCGAACATAAAAGGAGGGAAGTTTGGCCCAGAGGTCTGGTGAACAAACTCCAATGTTGGCCCTTATAACTACTGAGACACCTCATGTGTTGGGATGCTAGAAGTTCCAGCATAATGCAGTGCTCTGCATACAGAGAGTACTCATGACTCAGCTGCTGTAGTCAGCAGTCCACTTCTGCAGAGTGATAGAAATGTGAAGGACAGTCACTGCTGTTGCTGTCATCAGTTTTTCTCCTTCTTCAGGATGTAGAATGTCTTGCATCACTTCATAGTTAATAAGACAACATGTTGCAGTTGGATTAGAAGGGTATGCTAAAGGTTGTGTGCACGTGTTATATATGCACATGATGCTTTTGTATAAATAAACTGATTGATGAAGTTTTGGGTACTTAAGCCAGGAGCTAAGTGTTTCAGCACTTAAATTTGGTAGCTGCATAGCCATGCTCACCCCATTGTCACCAAAAGCACATCACAGCACAACACTTGGGATATCTAGTTTAAAAACAAGATTATGTAGCCCTGCCTCTGACTGCTGTATATTCTCACCATTAGTTTGTATGTTTGTTAAACAAAATATGTTTATCAGATCACTTACCAACACTGTAGTATCAGTGACTACTAAAAATTATTCCTTGCCCATATAGGCAGTGTAACAGAACTATGGTGTACACAGTATCTTTCAAATGACTAGAAGAGTCTAATTTCTAATTATTCTATCAGAGCATTGGCAGAAGGGCTTTCAGCAGGGGAGGGTTTTTTTGTTGTTGTTGTTTTTGTTGTTTTGGGTTTTTTTCCAGGGCAAATAGACCTCTCTTTAGAGCTGTAAGACACTAAGTAGATTTAGACAATAGCCAAGTCACCCAAGCATCAGAAAAACTGCTTCTCAATTATGATCTTTATTTTCAGCTAAAGTCAAGTAAATTATCTTTTGAAAACACCAGTCTCTCTTGACTATCCCTCCACTCAGTAAATCCCCAATACCATAGCTTTGGTGCAGTGAAAGGATTGCAACATTGCAATGTTGAGAGAAAAACAACAATGCCCCATATGAGCTTCCTTAAGTTCTCAGCATCAGATTTGTGCAAAGATACTTCCACTAAAATCTCAGAATCACTTTAAAGAAACACTAATATGCATTTTATTTTTTATAAAATTACAGAATGCCTTTCAATTGTTGTTAAATAAATATGTGCAGTTACTCTGAAGAACTATAAAAGAAGATGGAATAGTGTCCATTACACAGGAAGTGACCCTGAGGCTGGAATCCAAACCCAAACATGAGATGACCATCCTAATACAGACAGCATGAGAAACGGGTCCTTTTGATATAGGTACAAATAGTCTGAAACAAAAAAGTACTAAGAAATTGCAAGCAAGGCTGGAAAGAAGGTCAGGTGGGGCATCAGTGAAGTTATGCCATTGATTGCTATGCATTCAGGATTTTTCCCGGAAAATTTAGGGAAGAAGAAATGTGCATACAAAAAGTGAGTGAAGATTAAAAAAAAAATAGGGGGAGATCACAAAAAAAGTGATTCGTTAACAGTTTGGAATTAGGACATAGGCTATAGTTTTTCCTATTTCCATTAATTTCTGATTTTTGGGTCTCTAGCAGAGACAGTGTCTAAGTAAAAGTTTACCATTTATCTGTGCTTCCTACTTTGATCTATTAAACTTTCATCTAGTAAAAAAAAGGCAAAAGATGAGGAAAAAAAACCCATGCACTTAACAGTGCATGGATTTGTCAGGCTTAGAAAGGGGAGTATCTTGTTCTAGGTGGGTTTCTCCCTCAGTAGTTCATCTTAGGCATCTGTCAGTACAAAACTGTGTCAGATCAATGAGGCACTCCTAGGCTAAACTTGGAAAGAACTAAACTTTGTAATTTGAAAATAATAAAAGATTTAGAGGTAGAAAATATTGCATGGAGGGGTGAGAGAAGGGAAGGAAATCTCTGTTCCAGAAACCTGAAAAAGCCTGAAACTTGTAAAAACCTCATTCCGCAAGAGGTCAAGACTTCTTTTTAAAACCTAAATCTTTATTGATTTCAGTCCAAGTCTATAATTTTTCTTTCATTGTTTTCATACGTTTCATTTCAAATGCCAGAAATTTAAATTCTAAAAAAAAAATTACTAGATGTATTGTCTCAGTTCAAATAAAAAATAGGAAACTTTCAAAACTTGTTCTAAAACCAAAGCATTTCTCAAAATCAACTCTTTCTGTAATAAGTTTTACTCTTGATGAGTCATTATTGTCTAAGACAGGTGCATGGCAAAATGTCTTGCCAGCTCCAGTTGGTCACAGAGGTTGCTTCCTAAGAAAACAGTGGACTGACTGACTGACTAAAGACTAGAGAAATTCTTCTGCTCCTTCTGCTTTTGAAAAAAACCGCTCCTCATGATAAAACATATGTGGTCAAAGTGCAGTAAAAATTCGATTTTCTCCTTGCTTTAATCTACATGCAGTTAAAAAAAGTTATGAATGAGAAGAGCCTCTTACATTTTCAATGAGCTGTATGCATTTCTTTAACTGTGCTACAGTGCCACAAAGGGGGCAAAAATTAAGGTTTGCTTCCATTTGTCAAGTGTATCGATGCCCAAACATTCAAGCAAGAATTACGTTTCACAGCCTTATTTTTCTCTTTTCAAACTTGAAATGTCTTGATGATCTGACCTGACTTGAACTGATCTGATTTTCTGAAACTAGTACTTTTTAAAACCCAATGCATCAGAAAAGCAAAATTGCTAGATGCTGGAAAGAAACATTAGATGCTACACTGTAAACAGTTGAATTCCCAAAGTATCTGAAACTTAAACAGAAAAGCCACAGACAACAGATTAATAACCAAAGACAATCTAGGTAGCAGTTAGCAATCCTGCTTCTTTTTTTTTCTTCAAAGTCAGTCCTCCACAGAAGAGTTTTTTTCAGTTCCATGAGACTATGAAAGCTTTTTCAAAATTGGGCTTGAAGATCAAAGAGGAAGAAAAATCTACAACTACATCACTTAACCTGCTAGATAAATTAAAAAGCAACATTGTCATGTGTTATCCTTTTTTTACTGGATTGAAAGAGGATAAAAACAAAATTAAGTGTTTGGAAATAACCAAAAAAGGAGAACCATTTGACTAGAATCAAAGTTATATTAGTTTCAACATTGAGAAAAAGTGTTTTAAAGTTTTTATCATAGTTCTCAATAGAATATTTTTCTCACAAGTCTTGGGTCTTCTCATGGGATGTGAACCACAATAAGTATTACTGCTGAAATTCAAATACCCTTGAAATCCATACCCAATTGGTCTTGCAATGGCCAATATCGATTGAAACCTACCTGTTCTTGTATTAAAGCAGTAGGAATGCTTAACTCTCTCTCTCCTTTTAGAGTATACTTTAAATGCCCTATCTGTATGATATTTAAATATACAAGTCTCAGAAGAAAGAAGCATCTTCAGTTCTCCAATACATTTATGACAGCCTCTTAGGCTCCACATTGTATGGTCACCTTACAACTTGCACTGTCATCTTAAACCCAGTTCCAGTTCAACAAGATCTTTGAAGCACAACACTTTCTGGAAACTGAACATAAGAGCATGCTGCTTTGCTGAGCTTAATAGCAAATGGATCCAAAGCACAAAAAGCAGTAAAAATAGAGAGTTTGGTTGTTCGCCAGCCCAAAGGTTCATAGTTTCACTGAGACACATCACACACCCTATTTCAAAATGGTAAATATTTCTGAACTAAACACTGACTGTATTACTCTTTGCACATTGTTGCTTAGCAAACAATTAAGTGAATGTCTGAGGGAAAAAAAAATTTCTTTCTCTTGGTTGACTTCTTATAATTTCTCTCTTCTTCACTTTTTTCCTTGGAGAAACTAATGAAAGAATAAAATAAAATGCTATTAATCTACCAGTGAATCTCCAAGAACATAAGGAAGCTTTTTGTACAAGTTAAAGATACAAAATTTATTTTTAACAGGAAATATATAACAAAGTATTCACTTAAAAATAATCTGATTTTACTTAAAGGTTTGCAAGATTATGCATTGTGTATTTTTGCTGCACAGTTGGAAGATATTCAGTTCTTGAATATTTCAGAGAAAACATATAACTGACTGAACAATCAACAGAAGATCACGATCAGAGTTCAACCAGACATAGTGACAACACCCATACTGACAAATGCTGCCACCTTCTCCTAAACCATGTCACAGGAAGCTCAACTGCCTTTCCAAAATGTTGCTTTTCATCAATAGTAGAAGGTTCCTATAGAGAAAGATGATTTATCTATCATTCTTGTAATTTAACACTGAATATTTGCAACAGTCACCTTTGTGCAGAAGAGTCTGTCACCAGAAGCATTAAACCGTAGTGACAATTTTACTTTGAAGTTTTCATCTGGAAAAAGAACATCAAACTCTATACAACCTTAGGAACACTGGAAATGAGATGAGAGGTAGATTTGTTATTTGAGACTCAAACTAAATGTTTTGGGATTGAAAATTGTGCCTAGCTTCAAAGCACAGATGAGTGGTTGTCTTCTATCTCATCAGCTTGTTTCTCTTCAAAACTTCTTTCTCACTGCTTCCTCAGACAGCAAGGCCAGAATGTTCTTTTCCTAAAGATGATATATTACATGTCACTCTAAATATCCTAGTAAGAGCTTCTGTTGGAAGAATTTCCAGCAATGTCTGCAGTTTTTCCATCTTCTCAAAGTCATTAATTGCTCATGACTTTCCAGTCCTCAAAGTTCCCTAGAACGTGTAATATCAGCATATCTTGACCATGAACTTGAACTGCGTTGCAAGACAAGAAGGTAGATGGTTGTTTATCATTCTTTAAGTAACCTCACAGTGTGAATTAGGGACTGAATTTCACATATTTGCTATCTCTTCTGCTATCCTGGAATACAAAATTAAAATATTTATTGTAATATTTTTCTAAAGTAAAAATTAAAAACACAAAGTAAAACAGCAAGAGCATTCCAGCTTGCAGCTATTGGTTCAACATTGGTTTACTGACAAAAAGAAGATAATGTTAAAACAGACTTGGCAATTAGCTTTTCTTCACCTAGAACTGAAAAATATTTGAGGAAAACAGGTTAAACACAGGAATTCCAACCTTTAGGCAGAAGAAATGTGCCATAAATAACATTCTAATGCGAAGAACAATTTTCCAGCAAAATTCATGGTCTGTAATATAAGCTTCTATTGGTTCATTCTTTCATCCAAAAAGTGTGTATCTGTATTAGACAAAGGAATAAATGATATCAAATAAATTAAGCAGTAAACTTCCTATCTTATATACTACAAACTCAAATCTAAAGGCTCTAATGTTCAATTGGCCAACCTGAAAAAAGTCATTCTGCCTGGGAAAACCTATTTGAAAACTCCCAAGAGAGTGTGGGGTGGGGTTTACTATCCTAGACTACTTTTGTTATCTCCCTTTATTGTGCAATTACCATTTAGAAGGAGTAAGATGATTCTGTGCTGGCAGAAAATAAAGTGTAAAAATCTGATTCTTCTGTGAAGGGAAGAGAAAGTATTGCTAAAGCAAAAAAATTTTTTTTTTCTTTCTGACAGTACTGGGGACAGATTCATGTTTGATTTTTGGACAAAGGAAAGTCTTAATCTGAGCTACTATACCTTTTTTCTTAAATCAATACATTAACCAAAAATGTCAGTTTCCTGGTAAATTTGAACCTCTCTCAAATTATCAGTTCTTCCTTTCTATCAAGCTTTTGTTGTGATCAACCTTTTTTAAGAGCTTAAAAAATATTTAGAGAAAATGTCCATTAAAGTTTCTTAAACCTTGATACTTCATAATTGTATATCTGTTCACATCAAATGTTCCTTTCAGATGGATAATTTTCTGCCCATGAGTAAAAGCATCCTCACTATTTTAATATTTCTGATACAAGGTTTAAAAATTATTACACTGTTTATAACTGCTGTGGTGGTTTGACCTTGGCTAGATATCAGGTGCTCACCAAAGCCTCTCCATTGTTCTCCATCCTCAAATGGACAGAGGGAAGAAAAATATAACAAAAGGCTCATGGGTTGAAATAAGGACAGGGAGAGATCATTCACCAGTTACCATCACGGGCAAAACCAGACTTGACTTGGAGAAAATTAATAGAATTTATTACCAATCAAATCAGAGTATGATAATGAGAAATAAAAGTAAAATCTTAAAACACCTTCCCCCTACTCCTTCCTTGTTCCTGGGCTTAATTTTAATCCTGAATTCTCTACCTCCTCCCCACAAGTGGTGCAGGGGGACAGGGAATGGTGGTCAGTCAGTTTATCACATGTTATTTCTGACACTCCTTCCTCCTCAAGGGGAGGACTCCTCACTGTCTTCTCCCACTCCAGCATGGGGTCCCTCTCATGGCAGACAGTTTTTCATGAATCACTCCAACATGAGTCCTTCCCACAGGCTGTAGTTCACAAATGGCTCCAGCTTGGGTCCCTACCAGAGGGTGTGGTCCTTCAGGTAAAGGCTGCTCCAGTGTGGGTCCCTCACAGAGTCACAAGTCCTGCCAGCAAACCTGCTCCAGAGTGGTGTCCTCCCTCCACCAGTCCACAGGTCCTGCCAGGAGCTGGGTCTAGTGCAGGCTTCCCACAGAGTCTCAACCTCCTTCAGGTGCACCCACCTGCTACAGAATAGGGTTCTCCATGGGTGAATATCTGCTCTAGCGTTAACCTCCATGGGCTGTAGAGGGTTAGTCTTCCTCACCATGGTCTTCACCACAGGCTGCAGGGGAATCTCTGCTCCAGTGCCTGGAGCACCTCCTCCCCCTACTTCTTCACTTTGGGGTCTGCAGAGTTGTTTTTCTCACATATTCTCATTCCTCTCTCTGACTGCATTCACCACTACACTGCAATTTTTTTCCCCTTCTTAAATAAGTTATCCCAGAGGTACTAACCACCACTACTGATGGGCTCGGACTTGGTCAGCAGCAGGTCTGTCTTGGAGCTGGTTGGCATTGGCTCTGTCAGACATGGGGAACACTTCTAGCAGCTTCTCACAAAAGCCATCCCTGTTGCCCCTCCACTACCAAAACCTTGTCACGCAAACCGAATACAACTGCAAAAGTCATATTTTAATGAGACAGATCTGCTGTACACCACTCACAGTATTTAGTTAAAGCAAGAAAAGAGGAAGAAAAAGACCTTACACAGAACCATCACCCATGCTAATGGCATAAGTCATTTAGTTAATGTTGAAGTGCTTTGGGTAACAAAATACTTCATTTTCCCTAAAAACACCATTTAAGTTTTCACGCTGAAATGCCTGATATATTTGGCATGAATCATAAAAAGTTTACTTTTGTAAACTTTATAGCAAACACACAGACACAGCGTACTTGCTATATGGAGCAAAAATTTTCTGCTAAATCCTTTTACAAAAGGCTCTTGAGCACAAGAATTGCAGAATATAAAATGCATCTCACAACATTTTATGATGTTAGAGATGTTTCTAAACTAAGCACTTATTTCCAGAGTGGCTTTATTCTAAAAATCATAAATTCATATTATTACTTTTTATTAAATACTGAAACAAATTCATGGTATGCAATGCTAACAATAGAGAGAGGTCAAGCATCTCATCACAAGACTGTCTTTACAGAAGGCATGATTTAGAGGGCAAATCAATGAATAGTGTAAAAGCTCTCACATATAAGAGACTCTGATGAACAAGTGCTTATTATAGCTTTTTTAAGGTCTGAAAACACTTGCGTAGCAAACTTGAAATAAATTTGCCAATTGGCAGACTTGCAGCTTTAACTTTTGAATTTTACATTTAATATTTTTTATTAAATTTAAATTTAATTTACATTAAATTTTACTCTCTAACTTTGTAATAAAAATCCTTTTAGAGGTAAAATCAACAACTGCAGGTAGCTAGAAATAAAGTGGAATCAAGTTTTGAAAGGAATGAGCATACTAACAACCCAACAATATGCAGTATGTAAGTACTTAAAGTGTAAACTTTAAAAGAACATCAAAGAAATTTGGACAACATCTATATGACTAATGTGTCTTCCTCTGTGAAACATGCTCAAAAATACTCTTGTTTCACATTTAAATATCTCTAAGTCCTTTTGAACACTTTTTGGAAATGCTGAGCCAATACACAGCATCTTGGCACACCATTTACTACCACACAGATAGATAGACACATACAAATATTCAAAAGAGAAAATAAAAGAACAGAGGCATCTTTTGATCACACTATATTCACTTGCTAGTCAACAGTAAAGCCATGTTTCCATTAACAAAGTATTTCCAGAATTCTTTGTGTATTTTCTGTGACCTGAAAATGACCCAAACTCTTACCTGTGCCTCTAAAGTATTTCCACAAGCCTGGTGACTGTCTTTGATCTTCTCTAGCTTTTCAAGTATTGACAGTAATTTTCTCTTTTTCTATCCAACCAAAGCAGAACTTAAAAATGCAAACACTAGCCTTTTCCACAACATTTCTTCACAGATGGTGCTACAGTGTCTCTGGGGATGAGTAGTAGGTTCATTCTCATCACTCTGGCATGCATATCCCCTGTGGTTGACCAAGGAAATTAGAAACTTTCCAGCTAGGCTCTCACAGCATAAGCTGGATACAGAGTAGACAAGTCAGCAATGCCCAAGATTGCAAAACAAAGATAATGACCACACCTTTTAAAGAGGGGAAGAGGGAAAGGAATGGTGCATTTTATCGATATTTCACTCAGAAGTCTTCAGAGCAATTGGCTTAAAATTATTAGGAAAGTTAATGGAGTAGAATATGTATGGGGATTTCATCCTACTTATCAGCAGAGACAGTATTGTCGCTTTGGGATTAAACCCTAATAATGCGTAAATCCACAGAGCACATTAACCAGTCATCTAATTATCACTAGCTAGAGAAAACTGTCTTTTGTAGAGTGATAGACATTCAAAAGCTGAATAGTATGGATATTAATTTAGTGATCTGAGAGACAACAAGCAAGTTTGAAAGCTGCGTGCTGTAGCCAAGTAGATACAGCATCTGTTTAACCTAAGTAACGCAACAGTAAAAGCATGTGTGACAAGGTGAGAAAAATCCATTCCATAAGGGTTAGACCTATTTTGAGGAAGCTATTGGACAACATCCAAGGATAGCAAGTTCTCAACTTCACATTTATTTTCCTCACGGTACAAAACCAAGCATAACAATAATTCATTAGACACAGTTTCAAAGCAAGATGATTAGAGGAGAGAGAGAGCAGCCACTGTCTGCGTTGATAGATTTGACTACATGAGCAAGAAAAAGGTCTGGCAAGAAAAGTCAGAGAGGATGGAAGCTATTCACCAAAATTCAGGTAACAGACTTCTAAGTCAACATGAACATAGGAGTCTTCTATCATTTATTTGCAGTGAAAGCCAGTAAGATAGCTTCCTTATCATTAGCACTCATATATTTTATATAAGCCAAATTTCATGAGGTTTATCAGACTGGTAGATTCACCTAATCAGCTCTGAAACCACCTGTTGATCCCAGGTTTTCAAGGGAAGCATTTTTAGCTCCCTTTGACATAAGACTGAATATAGCTAAGGAAATCTTGATAAGAAATTATAGAACCTGTTATTTACCAGAAACAATCTGGGAAGAAAAATCAAACATTAGCAGAGATTTTTTAAAAAAGGAATGAAAGAATGCATTTAACCTAACTGTGTCCCTGCATCAAGATCTGCAAAAAACAGCAGAGGTTTTTTCAAAATTTGTGATCAGTGGAGCAGAATCTAGTTGGAGGCGTGTAACTAGCGGTGTTCCCCAGGGGTTAGTACTGGATCAGGTCTTGTTTAACATCATCAACAAC
>NW_010319650.1:20748-27233 GCF_000700745.2 Antrostomus carolinensis | reverse complement strand
TGCATGATCTAGCTGTCTTCCTGAATTCTTTATGTTTTTATATACAGTAATGTTCTTTGCTTTTAGTATCCATTACATTATAAATAGCACATTTCTTTTTAACAATACAAAGCATTTTTTAGGTATTTATTCCTCTACCTCACTAGAACATGTATTAGAAAATTAAAAATTTCACTGCTAAATATTCACCTGGCTTGCGTTCTAGGAGCTGCTGGAAATGAAAGACAGCTTGTTCATAATCTTGCTTCCTGAACATGAGATCAGCCATCATCTACAATATTGACCAATTTAGAGAAAACAAAATATTATAAATTGTGGTTTATAATGAACTCTAGTTCTGCAAAGCAGGCAGCTGAAACTATAGCTTTAAAGTGCTTCAGGAACTGCACAAGAAGAAAACTGAGTTGGGTTTTTCATTACTCTCTGGAAAATAAGCACTTTATATACAGACACACAGGACAATAACGAGCAGGTACAGGCTCATATCAATTTTTCACTTAAGGTAGAAATTAAAAGAGAACTAAAAACTTTGATCTACCTTTTAAATATGTTTGGTTTTATAATCCTCATTTTATTTCCCATAAATTCAGATTAAGCACATAGAAAAGCAAACAGTTTAAAATTAGTGAAAAAGAAAGATGATAGCCCACTTCATCAGTGGAAGTAAAACATTCAGTTTTTCAGATCAGGAAGTAAAACCATTTCAGTTTCTCTCCACTGAGAGGTAGCTAATAAGGAGCAGATTTAGTGATGTATATTAAGAGTGCTATTATCCCTGTGCTTGCACCATACTAGGATAAATTCCAGATGTTAGACTGTTGTGAGAAAAAGAAATTATTCCTGCCTTAAAATAATTTTGCTCCTAATGTGTTAAAGCAAAAGTTGCTCAGTCTATTGAGCTCTTCGAAGCCAAGCAGTATACAAATCCTGTACAGAGAATCTGCGTCTGTGATTAAAAATGATTAAGTAGGAATACAATTAATTACGATTGTATAAGGATGTAAAACCACCATAAGTACACACTTCTTTTCTTCTGGAAGTTTTTTTTAGATACTTGCTTTAATATTACTGTGCTAGAAAAATAACTTCTTCCCTGACCACTAGTCAATTGTTAATAGAACATGCATTAAGACTTGCTTTAGTCAATCTTACAACTACTTTTTCCTCTACTAGTATACTTAAAAACACATTTTTGCATTAAGATAGAACAAAGGCTATGATTGTTAGAAACTTCATATTGCATCATTATCCAGCATAAACAAAAAACCATTTTGTTGCAATGGATTTTTCACCGTTTTTTTTGAAAGCAGAAGCTGTATGCTTTCTTAAAAGTAGTACTTTATGGATCCATCACATTGCAAACCCACAAACTTCAAAAAACTTCTGATACAGGATTAGTATAATAGCACATACCATTGTTGCCGCTTCATTATCTTGATCATTCTTCAGTAATAAGGAACACTGATGTTGACAGGCATCAGTATCATCTTGTGCAAGATACAAACGTGCAAGTTCCAACATTGCCTGTGGATTAAAATATTTAACTATATGTAATTCAAAGATGAAGAAAGATGGTTCAGTTCTACGAGTATTAACCTGAGACTGCAGAGCCTCAGGGAAAAAAAAAATCATTTCTCTTTTAAAGAGAGCTTTCTCTGTTGTTTCCTGTGGGAAAGTAATTTAATTCATTTCCATTTCCTCACCTTTAAAACAGATAAAACCTCCCTTCTTCACCATAGGGATATTCTGGAGGTACTTTGAAAACAGAGCTACTCATACAGCATTGCTCTGAAGACTACAGTATTTTGGTTAGAATAATTTTCTTGGAAAAATATGTAAATGCAAATAGTTTTAAATATATTGCCAGAAGCAAATATCTCATTAACATTCACCAATTAGTTCTGGAGTATCAGCAAATTCCAAAAGAAACAGTTTTCTTATTTGCATTTACAAATATACCACATTAAGACTGTGCGTGGATCCATTTCTGAGAAGCAATCACAGAATAAATATTAACAAACTGAAATGTACATAACCATGCATCCTTCAGGCTGAAGTCCCATCATAGACTATTCTGAATAAAATGCCACAGAAAAGTTTGTAAGCACAAGAGTTATCATAGATTTAATCAAGTTGCCATTGAAGCAAACAGGAGTTAAACCAATCACAAACTAAAATCAGTAGTAGACAAACAATAAGCAACGTCACTCCTGCTTAATTTTATATAGTGCTTTTATTTTGTTTTCAAAAAGGAGGCATTTTTAACTGCATCACAATTCTCTCTCTGGTTACACTTGCGAAAGGCACTTCCAAATCAAAATAGTTTTGAATACTTTGTTCAGGATATGAAGGCTACTTGCAAAATATGTAACAACTGTTTTCTTCCTACTTCCTGTTATTTACATATTCAAACTTATACTATATAATTCTGAAACAGAAAGGCAGGTGGGTAAGCATTGAAATGATATGGAGATAGAATGCATGTAAGAATCTTAATTATGAAAGCTTTCTTCAAGCTACTGTTCTTATCTGCATAACACTGTGGAAGACCAAAAAGCAGTCTGGTAGTCAAGGAACTTCCTGTCTTGGGCAAATCAGAGAAGAATGTCAGTTAAACTGGACTTCTATACTAGATTCTAGTGACTGGAAGTGATCTCTCAATTTTCAACTTCAACTCAAAAAACAATGATACTGTGAAATTATGTCCTTGACGCAGACTGTGACCCACTTCCATTCTGCATCTGGAAACTGCACTGCCTCTTATCTAGTCAGAGAAATAAGGCAGTTGAATCTGGCAACACAACCCAAAACACTTATAACATGGACTGCAATCTCTTCACATTCAGCTGAAAAATTTCTTTAATGAAACATTTCAAATCTGGTTTGGGTTACTTTGGACAAAATACAGGAGATTTTGTTCTGATAAAACAAAGTAGAGATAGCTTAAAAGGTACTTCCAATACTTCCATATGTAATTTTAAGGAAAGTAAACTCTGTGAAGATATCAAGAAACAGGTGTGTGTCTAACCACTCAAATTTATATTTTGTAATCTAAAATAATTCAATTCCAACCTTGTACTAGCAATGGTTTTAAAAATGAAGGGAAGAAAAGTTCAGATCTACTGAAACTATAAAAACAGAGTGAGATGACTCATTTATACTGGTGGTGGGTAACCAGAAGCATTTTGCTTGCAGTACACTAAGCAGGCAAAAAGCTCTTAATCAGAAATTAAGTCTTAGATTTTCTAAGATGTCATTGTATTCTGTGTTGCTAGCAAAGCAGAATTAAAGCAAAACTCTACAGTAAGTGCATCTAACAGATATTCAGTAAAATGTCAGTGCACAGCATATCTTGTAACAACAGGAATCTCTCAATAGTATGATTTTAGCAGGAATTTAAGGAAAATGCCATGCTGGTATTTCAGTACTGGTGTGAAATAAAGAAAAAGATTAAAACTTTGATATTGAATTACTGGCATGGCATACCACAAAGGTCACAGTTGTACCTGTACTACAACAGGCAGTCTCCTCACTCTTAATAGTAGAACGGGTAAGTTAACATCCTTAAAATATTTTAAGGATGCTTTTATTCCTCTCATAATTTATTTTTCTTCTCCATCATTCTTACAAGATGCCTTGAGGAAAGCTTGTCTCAAAGATGCTGAAGTCATAGCTTCAGGAAGGACCTAGATTCTTGAAACCAAAACACACAAGTTCAAGTATTAAAACCAGGTGATATGCTGATAATTTAGCAGCTGGTGAATCTCTGACAGTAGTGCAATAAGAAGCAGCAAAATAAGAAGTCTTCACATATACCTAACACATATACCACATATACAACACACATGCTAGAAAATCATGTAAATTTGTCAAAAAATGTATTTATTTATTTATAATGCAAAAACCCCACTGAAGTTGACACTTAATTTTGGTGCTCATTTTAAATTTCTCAGCCTTTTGCCTCTCTCTCTCTTATCTCTATAACCCAGGGCTGTGAATGGAAAAGGAAGAAGGGGATAAAAATAACCTCAAATTTACCAGCATTTATCAACAGGGAGACTTGTGGGAAATCGACAGTGCAGAGAAGAGAGAAGCAGTGCAGTAACCACTGCTCAACAACAACATTTTGTGATTAACATCAGAATCCTGCCAGGTCCAGAGAAAAGTCTAAAACTGCTAAAATAGATACAGAGAGAGAAATTGTCTGAACTGACCAAAATTACTGGGACTTCATTCCAGAGGACAGGCAACAAGCAAGACTGAAACAATCTCCATTATTATCATGCCATACTGCGACAGTTTAACTTATCTGGCAGCCAAACAAGACACAGCCACTTGCAGGCCCCCACCCCCCAATATGATATGGAATATCATATGGAATATAAGATGGAATATCTTATTGGCATATCTAACTGTCAGTTCTGGGTTTTACTTACTACTACTCTTTTCTTCCTCCCTTAGAACTCTGCTCTTGCCAGCTACCCAAGCACGGATTGGGGGGCAAGGATAAGGATGCTTGTAGGTTGAGACAAGAAGAGTTTAATAATAGAAATAAAATAAAACTTTAAATCATACTAATATTATAGTATGATAATGATAACAGTAACAAAATATACAAATGAGTGATACGCAGTGCAACTGCTCACCACCCACTGACCAAGCCTGGCCTGTTCCCAGATAATGATCCCAGCGGAGCAACAATCCCGAACCAAAACCACAATCCCAGAAGAGCAAGAGCCCGAGTGAAAGCCAGAGAGCTAAAAGAGGAAGAGACCCTCACTAATATACTGGTCATGACGTGATATGATACGGAATATCCCATTGGCAGACCCAAATGCCAATCAGCTTATTAATTTAAATATTCCTCACCCCCTTAAATCTTGTGCTTGTAGACTAAGAGAACACAAAGTCCTTCAGTTCCAGCAACAAAAATGCAAACACTGGTGTTATCAGTGTTTCTCTCATAACAAATCCCAGGCTGAAAGCAAAATGCGGCACTATTCTAATTATTGAAAAAGAAACCCAGCTCTGTTCCAGCTAAAAACCAGGACAGCAACAAAGGGGAGAAAGTTCAAGCCTCTACATATATCATAAAGCAGGAATAATTGCAAATATACTTCCACACTGCAGATAACTGGAAAAATGTATTGCTAGGTAACACAACTGAATGGAAAAACAATGTAAAATAGAGGGACAACTGACCTTGTTATCGGTTTCACAGTGAACAAGAGCTTCTTTGTAAAATTTAATTGCTTTTTCATAGTTTCGCTGGGCTGTAGAATGTTTAGCAATCTCAGCACAAATTTCAGCTGCTAACTGTTTCTGTGCAGGAACTGCATCCAGCTGTTCTATTTGAGCCCGTTTAAGCACTCTAGCTTGTAATTCCCGAGCCTAGTGTGGGGAAATGAGCGAACAGTCAAAAATTTTCAAAGGAATGAATTTTATATTATCTTCTTTAAAATAATGTAATTGAATTTTTAAGCATACATATTTTATGAAATGTAAGGAACAGGATATGAAAGCAAAAAGCTGGGGAAGGATCCAGTTTACCCCTTGTGTACTTGAAGAAAAGGGTGGTATGAACAAGCTTATTTAATACTTCATCTAAGGAATATTTAGGTCATATACACTCATTTGAATAAAGATGACACATTTTTATTGGTCTAGATTTCCCCCATATTTCTGTATCTTGCATTATTTATAACTAACCTCTTCCCCACTTCAAATGGTTATGTTGTTCTAATTTATAACTACTAGCAGAGTTGCAATCACAACAAATGCTGGTGTAGGACATCATTGAACAATGCCTCATTACTGAAGAGAAAAATGCTTTTGCACACAATCCCTATGGTTTTGCTTAGAACAATTTTATCACCATCTCCAGGGGTTCCTGTTAGGAACTTATTTAGTCTCCAAGCTACCTTCCTCTATCAAAAATATTCAATTGAAGTCTTTCATGCCTTTTCCCTGCCTTTTTTTTCCTCCTCAAAATTAAGCTTTTGATAAGGTGTATAAACAAGACCTCAAAGGCCAAAACCCAGAAGGTGTATGTACTTAACTCCTTTATTAAGCACATAAAACTCAGAGGAAAAACAAAAAACCAAACCAAACCAAAAAACACCTCAAAAACTTCAAATTTTATTTTCTTAGGCCCTTCATTTAGAGAATGATTAAGAATAGTCTAGCAGAAGCAGGGAGATAGAACATTTTATTAATAGCAGATAACCCAAAAGAAGGCAGGAAATAGTTATTCCCAATTCCGACTATGCCTGATCAGTTTTCTCTGATTTCAACTGGAATTCTCGCCAATTAACACACAAGAGATTCCCTCCTTCTGCTCAAGCACCTTTGTAACTATTTTAACATTGAAATAAAATCTCAGAAGAGCTGCTTTGCTCATTTAAAAGTTCACAAACTGAAGAGAAGGAAGCACTAATATTATTCGGCTTCTCTCACCCTCCTACCATTTGGCCTAGCAGGGAAAG
>NW_010319650.1:5959-20644 GCF_000700745.2 Antrostomus carolinensis | reverse complement strand
CTGCTGAAATAATCAAAATAGAGGTAGTTTTGTGTAAATGAATATGGCAGCAAAAGGAAAAGGAGCAGGAGAAGATTTCAAAGAGAATAGGTACAAGGAAGGACAGTTTTGAGGACAGTAACAAAAACAACAACAAAAGAAAAATAAGGAAAGAGAGACAAACACAAAGTTTTTGAAGTATGATATACTGAGAAACTGGAAAGAACTAAAGTAAAGCAAAGAGTAAAAGAAGTAGACTGCTTTGGGGGAAAATTTACTAAAGGAGAATGGGTAGGGAAAAAAGTCAATTTTAAGAAAAAAAGTACATTATAAGGAAAAAAGAAGTAAGAATTTAACAACAGATTAAATAGCGATATCAGTAGGATTTAAACTCTTACGTACAATTATCTTTCTAACCAATCTACATAATTTACTTCTCTTGCTGGTCAGAAGATGCTACCAAGGCTTACTGTTTCTGTAACGGAGTAGAGGTATAATGGAAGAGAATGTACTGACCCAACCTCTTGTTGAAACTTTGTGTTGAAAAAGCATCTTCTAAATGGATTAAATTATCTCTAGCTTCCAATTTTGTTCCTTCAAGCCTCAGTCTGAGTGACAATATTCAGCTCCGGAACTGAGAGATTTTACTATTGCTATTTAAAATAAACAGCAGTACAAAAAAATGAAAGCCATTGAAAGCTCTTCCAGATTGTTCTATGAGTAGTGTTCAATGCTGAGCTAAAGATATGTAACGTAGCTGTCCCCATAGCCAATTTTATTTTCACCTGTTCTGCTAAATAGCATGCTCCACCCACAAATGAAGGCATAGTACAAATGCAGGCCTCCAGTAAAAGCCTACATTCTGATCTAAAATGCAGTTAACACTTCTCACAAAAAGCTTAGACTTTCTAACCACTTATGTTCTTTATGTGTCACACCAGTCACTGGTGCTTTAACCCTACCATGCATGCGTCTTTCTCATTCGCAAAAATATCATGGTTAGAATCTGAGATAAAAGTGAAACCAGGGATACAAGCGAGGACATTGTAAGCTTTCATAGGGTTTTTTGTTTTCCCCTTTACCTGTTGTAATGAAACAATAGCTTCATCAGTCTTCTCCATTTTGCTGTAAATTTTTGCCAGAAGCATCTGATAACGTCCATCTTCCATCAGAGAAGACAATTCATTAACTGTAAGAATTACATTAAACAAACGTGATTCTTTTAAGAACTTATCCTGGTAAAGTCAAAGCAAGATGAAGTTCTCCACATACTCCAGACAAGAGCTCAAGTGAAAAGTTCACATCTTGATCTTAGGTATTTAGGATTGTGATTTGACCTGGTGTGCTGTTAGTGGGCAGGGTCAACATTACAACCTGCAAACACTGAGATTTCAGGCCAGAGACACTGAAAGATGCAAAAGCAATACAAAAATATTGACTGCCTAGTCTATTTGAATTCTCAAAAATATGAGAGAAAAGCTTTTGATTTAAGTGGACAGGAAATAAAGTCACTCCTGACATTTCTTGTCAAAATACTCCTCAAAGTCAATGAAAAATGTCAAATTGATTCAATGACTGCTACTGTACACCCAAAAAGCATAAGATAGTTTGATGAAATTCCTAGTCAGACCTCAAACCACCTTTGTTTTCCTACAGCCTGGAACAGACATGAATATAAACAGCTATTTTAATTAAATATTTCATTATCTACTCAAAAAGCAGCAAGCTACTTTTGAATAATAGTTAATATATATGCATAAAATAATATTTGAAGAATATAAGTTCTCCCTGGCTTGTAATAATTTTAATCTATTGACACAGTTCCATATTAAAACATAAAAGCCACCAAAATACACATTTTATCTTTATTAAAATAAAAAAAAAATCAAAGTATTTTGAGCTATACTAGAAAACTGCATTCAAAGCGTTGTAATTGTTACATGCTATTCAAATCAGAGATTAGGCCATGTAGCCAACCATGTAAGATCATACTCTCCACTACATTTCCTCTATTTCATTTTACTTTCACAAACAAAGGATATTTTAGCATTTCTAAAAAAAGAATATAAAACTGTTCAATAATTTTCCCAATCAGCCAACAAGATACACTTTTTTTGAATGCGTGTATACCAAAGATGTACAAAAAGAATATTGGCTTATGTACTTTTTGCTTCACTGTGAGATGGACGAGAAGATTTTAAAGTACATGGGGCAAACTGCATTTACTGCTAATTAATCTTTCCACACTACATCAAGCTGTCTTGAGAAAGATTATTAAATAAGCCAGATACTCAAAGGCTTACCTAAGACAGGAATATAATGTTAAATCAGAGGACTTTTTCTGTAAGAAGTAAACAAGACAGAAAACCAACACTTCTCTGCACAGTATGAAAGACCACTAAAATAGTGACATAAGAAAAACTTACAGAAGGGTTTAGTAATAAGATTTGATAATACTAACTTTCTGTATTCAGCTAGCCACAAAAGTTAACAAATATAATTAAACCACTGAAAAAAGATTTCCTTAATTAAAAGTATAGCTCAATAACTCACACTAAACAACTTAAAACTTCTTAATTGCCTTTTAACAAAAATAAGGGAAAAAAACCCCAAAGTTTTATCTTTCTAAGTGCATATTCCTTACATGTAAAAGAGGGTCCTAAGAGACATCTTCAACCCATTCATTTTCTTTGCTCTGAAGGATAGCATTTATCACCTAAACAACCAATCCCTAATGGCACAAATGACTTGTCTATAGTTGATCAATTCAGCATCAGAACACTTGCTAGCACAGAAGAGAAAGAACCTTGCATGTGTGGAGCTCTGCTGTTGTTTTTACTGACTTCATCTATCACAGATGCTCCAAGTTTAAAAGTCCTGGCAAAAGCACCTTTAAATGTAAGTGAAGTTTATTTTAGGGGCATTTCTCATCTATCATTCAATAGTTTTCTGTGTTTTACAGTTCAAAAAAGTTTATATGGAACTTGTTTATTCCTTAGAATCATGCAGAAAACACAAGCAATGGTAGAAATTCTATGTTTTTCTGTAAATTACTAATATTCCTACCAGGCTCATGATCTAATGCTTGCTGAAGTACTTTTTCTGCCTTTTCATATTGCTTCAGTTTCATTAAAAGCTCAGCCAAATCATAACAAAGGAAATTCTGTTGACCACTTCTCAATGCAGCCTCATGGTAACTAATTGCCTAAAAGGAAGAAACAAAAATCTCAGTATTATTTAAAGACAAATCTTAAAGACAACCACCTTTCTACTCAGGTATTTAACTACATGCTGCTTAGAGGCTTCTTCACTTCTCTTGTCACCAAGTCATTTCTAATAAATACTGTATAAAAAAAGATGTCATTAGTTTCAAGTTCAGGTTTCCAAAAATGTAATGCCAAATTAAAGGTAACTAGAATAATAAGAGGTCGTGTTTCGATAAACATGCATTTACATAGCCTAGCCACATTATCACGTTTTATCTTTGACAAGATCTCTGTCAATTAAACTACATTTTTATTAGCTGTTGAAGTATTTTCCCAATGTCTACCTGCAAAACATGAAGATAAAAGAAGTAATGAAAAGTTTAAAAATACCAACTAAGTATAATCTAATAGAAAGGTTCTCTCTTTACATTTTCAAACATAAAAGCTGACAATCATATACATTAAAACAGTCAAATATGCACTCAAGAAAAAAAGCAATTTTCTATATCAATAAACTAATAGTCCTGTCCTGAATCCAAGGCAGAAAATAGCTTTCATAGAATCACAGAATGGTCTGGGTTGGAAGGGACCTCAAAGATCATCTAGTTCCAACCCCCCTGCCATCAGCAGGGACACCTTCCACTAGACCAGGTTGCTCAGACCCTCATCCAGCCTGGCCTGAAACCCTTCCAGGGAGGAGCATCCACAACTTCTCTGGGCAACCTGTTCCAGTATCTCACCACCCTCACAGTAAAGAATTTCTTTCCAATATCTAATCTACATCTACCCTTTTAAGTTTAAAACCATTACCCCTCATCTTATCACTACACTCCCTGATGAAGAATCCCTCCCAGCCTTCCTGTACGCCCCCTTTAAGTACTGACTGGAAGGCTGTTATAAGGTTTCCCTGCAGCCTTCTCTTCTTTAGGCTAAACAACCCCAATTCCCTCAGCCTGTCCTCATAGGGGAGGCACTCCAGCCCCCGATCCTCTCTGTGGCCCTCCGCCTAACTTATTTCAGGTCCAAAAGAGATAGAGAGACCATTATTTGATATAGCTTCCATAAGTACAGTGGAAGATTGTGCTAAGCCTTTATAGAACAGATGCTGCTGAAACAAAGCACAGAGCCATTCCTCTTACTTCTGTACCCATTTACTGTTTAGTATTTCAATAAAAGTGACTAGAAAAAAGAGTAGATGCTGAAAGTTAGGAACCTGGCACTGATTCCTCTGCAATTTAAACTTGACTATCAATCCATGTCAAAGCCACTTGTACAGAATGTACATGCCAGCTTGGGAAGATGTTGACTTCTCCCCCAAAAAATATTGTTAAGCACAAAACAGTTAAGTCTTTTTGGTAACATGAAAACTATTTTGCAACATTGTATTAAAAGTCTTAGTAAGATGTAACCAAAACAAAAAAGACCGAAGTTCAGGATTCCTGTACGTAAGCACTAAGGGTACAATCACACCATTTCCCCAGCATTACAGCCCTGCTTGCTCCTTTCCCAGGCTGTTACAAAATACTTCCTTCCCTTCCCTATCCTGTGCAAGGGCCACAAAAATGACTGACCAGATATTTTGAAGGGGACCTAAAAAATTTACTTTTAGGATAGAAAGTCTGTTTAGTGCTTCAAAGTGAACTGCTTCTTCTATCCAACCTGAAAACAAGTCAGGCAAAGCCCACATGTTGACAATAATGGACACAAGAGTTAATTAGCCTAATACATTACTTATAGAATACCTTTGAATAGTTATGCGTTTTGATTAGGGCTTTTCCAATTTTACTTGCTAAAGCTGGATCTTTTGGATTTTTCTTCAAGGCCTGCTCGTAGACCTCTATGGCTTCATCAGGCTTCCACAGTAAAAGATAAAAACACAGAAATCGAGAATTAAGATAATAAGTGTATGAAGAAAACAAAATCTGGTAACACTTCCAGGAATGACTGACGAGTATTACTGGTTCATAAGCTAGAATACTTCCGAGAGAACATTCACTATGAAATTGCAGGAAGTTTAGAGCCCATGTAAATTTACATTTCCATGCTAAAACAGAATGTGGAGAGAACTTGTCAAACAAATTAGTGTGAATTAACTTGATTCTTTCTCCACTGAATTTTCTCTACTACCATTTTCACTAGTTAAAAAAAAACTTATGCAAACTTATTACTGTGTTGGATGACCTTCCATATCCCTCCTTTAGCCATGTTATAGCAGATCTAAAGAAATTCCCTTTTGCTTTATAATTCTTCATTAAAGAGAAAATCACACACAACCATTAATAAGTAAACAAACATTAATCACCTACAGATCCCCAGACTAGTAATCTAAACTATTAGTTGCATGTCCTTATCCTATTCTTTCAGAATATGAACTTAAATGTGTATCCTTTAAATTCCTATGTCCACTTGACTACACTGTTTTCTACAAATACTGAATAACATTCCCACTTCATCAAGAAAGCAAAGGATGTAAAAAAATGTATAGGAATTCAGTAATTTTAAATTTTTAAATAAAACTTTCAATATGAGAAATTAAGTTACCTAGAATTATTCTAAGCTTCAAAACTCTTCACAATGTTTCCAGCTTCTTTCTATATTTAATTTAGTTCTCACTTCAGATTTTTGTTAGTCTTAACAAGTCAGTGTTCTAGATAAATTTATCTGCTTGACTTTCATCCAGTTAGTTATTAGAAGAAATGCATTTTCAACAGCTTTTTCTTTGAACTTAGAACAATTATATTTCTAGCCAGTAATTATGTTTTTTTACATTCTAAAGCAGTTTCTGTTTGCCAACTACCAATCAATAAGAGCCAGTGTGCTACATTGTTTCAACTTGCCAAAGTCAACAAATGACTCAATCACTCTATTCATCTCCAGCAAGCACTTACCTCTTGAATATTCATGTATGCATCACCAAGAAGAAGAAAAGTATGAGCACTTGGCAGTTTTTCTACTAGGTCTCTGGAAAAAGAAGACAGAACCTTGCTCAATATTTAACATGTCAATACTGGTATCTAAACAACAACAAATAGGGCACAACAATTTTAAATACAACTTACAATCACTGTTTTCAGTGTTACAACACTTACTCAAGTGAATTCATTATGTCACTAAATATTTCTGACTTATTGTCACAGAAAGGGAAAAAAATGAGCTCACCATGCTACCATTAAAAAATCTAGGAAAAAATATACACACACCACAAACTTTTACCTATAGCAGCCAGCATATAACTTCTTATCTCTCCTGTACTGAAGATAAATATCTGCCATTTTTTCTTTAGCATGTACAAAGTAAGGCTGTTCAGGTGTAATATTGCGGAGCATAGTCAAGGCTTGTTCAACATCTCCTTGAGCAATTGCCAGTTCTGCATTTGCAATCACAACTCTGAGTTCCTCAGGAGTTCCAGAAAATTCATTAATGGCATCTTGCAGTACTATAGCAGCTTCATGCTGCAAATAATAAAAAACAACAGAATTAATGTATTTCTTGTTGAACAGCCAAAAATAAAGACATCATAAGGAAATGAACGTCTGGGGGCACTACACAAACAAACCAAAAAACCCACTAAAAACTCCAAACTATAGTAGCCATTTGTTTTTTACCTCATGATTTTGTAAATAAAATTTATGTGATATGAACTACCATAAAAAGTTTTAGCAGAGAAAATAACGTGTTTCCTCCTGAAAATTAAAAAGGGTCTTGTAGACTCAAATGAGCACCTGCAAGTAGGGTTGTTTTTTGTTGTTGGTTTCCCCCCCCTCCTCCCCTTCTCTGTACAATTTAAGATACAAGTTGTCAAGTCAGATATTAACATCTTGGAAATTTTACCAAGCAAATCCTCTTGGTAAAAGAAGCGATGGTTTTCCATTCTGAACTAATAACACTTCTGTTAATGGGAAGAGGAAATTGTTTTCAGACATGTATTACATCTTAACAAGTTTGTCATCTTACCGGTTCTCCATTCAAACGATGAGCTTCTACTAACTCTAGGAAGACAGACACACGATCACTTGCATCAATTTCAATTCTTTTTCCTTTAGTTTTTAAGGAAGCTGCAGGTTTTCTCATTCCAGGCAAATTCTTTGCCATCTGCAGGGTCTTAATGGCTTCTGATAATTCTCCCATCTTCTTCTGGATTTGGGCCTTAATTAAGTGATAAACAGGATGTTCTCTCACCTAAAAAAAAAAATATAACAAGATAAGGAGTTTCCAACTTTTACTTTATACACAGTACTCAAAACCCTTGAAAGAATTTTTATTTTTTTAATTTTTTTTTAATATTGGCCTTGGTTCCTTCTTTCCTCCAAATAGATCTGATTTCAATTTCAATAATTTACTTACGAAAATATTAGAATTTTCAAAGAGTAGCCAAACTAGTAATGAAGTTCTTAATTCAAACAGAAAAACTGTTAAGTGAAATGAGACTTTAAGAGAGAAAAACATTCATTACAATATTATTTGAAACTAGATTGAATTTTAAGGGATATTGAGTGTCTCTCACTCTGCTGTATGCACACTTCATCAGGCTATTAATTAAAAGAAGTATACAAACATTATTTGGCACAAGTTCTGCCTGCCATTTTACCACCTCCTTAAAACATAATTCACATGAAAAAGAAATGTCGATACGGGAAATTAACTGTTTACAAAGCTGCAAGCATCCCAGTGTCCCCTAACTAGGTGGTTAATCTTCAGCTTTCTTGCATCACTTGGAGGAAGGAACCAAGATTGGAGCATGCTTGCAAGGAAATGATAGTTTGTCACTTTTCACCTAAGCTATGTCAAGAGACTTAGCGCAACTCAGACCTAATGAATGCTATGTAAAATGTTCGCAGCTCAGTGTTAACCCTACATAAAGTTCCACTGGTGTCAACAAATCAAAAATCCCACACTGCAATGTATTAGCCCCAAGAAATGAAACTGGTAAGGACCACTGCAAAACAGTAAAGTTTTCTAATACAGTGTTTAATTTACCAGATTTGCTCTTGAAGAGATGGAAAAGATGGACAGAGATGAGACATTAATGGAAGAGAGCATAACATATGGTTACTCTCTTAACAGAATGCTTAAAGGAGCATAAATTGTCAAGAGGTCACTACAGACCCCTTCTGTTCCCTTCATTGTGGTGGTTTCTCATGCATCTGTGCCTATTTTCATTAGCAATTGGACATCTGTGAAAAAAGTCTAGATCACTGGATCACTCTAAGTCCTTCTATGTTGGTTTTTAAAGACTGTTGCAAGATGAGTCTGGAATTACAAATGCTGTTTATATAACACATTTTTAATATTTAGGTAAGGATTTGAGGAAAAGCTACCATTTCTTTTGTATTTCAAAACAATTTCAATATGTTATAATAAAATACTAGTTTTGTCCCTACAGTCATTTCTTTGATAAATATTAAGATACAATATTAATATAAACATTTAGATATCAAACTTGTAGTGGAAGAGTCAAAAAGCTCAGTTTAAAAATTATTATATATAAAACCATACAACTTCAGATGACTGACTAAATAAAATGGTTCCATTCTTTTGTACAACTCACCTCAAAATTGTAGCTCAGACAAAGTTCCAAGGATTGAGAACATAGTTTAGTATTGTTTTGAGCCAAATACACCTGGGCCATCAGTAAGTGTGCATCTGCATAAGAAGGATTCCTTTCAAGACAGTAACGTAGATTACTATGGGCTGCTTCGATATCCCCTAGGAAGTTAAAAAAGGGAAAGTGAAAAAGTAGTTGATATGAAATACAGAGGTTAAATATAAAGCATTCATTATTCACCAATTTTATAATTTTTTTTCCTAAATAAATGTCAGCATTTAGTGAATAAGTTCACATATGAAGTATTATGTGTCTATGAAATGAAATCAAAACCAGGTAAGATATTTTCCCATTGTTCCATCTGTAATAATTCAGTAAGTGCTTTTTTTGGAACCAACAGATAAAAAATACTGCATTTATGTGTCTATACAATTAAGATACACACATACACCTCACAAATGCAGTAATGTAATGCATGTAATGCAGTGTTCTGCAATGAAAGAAAAATATTCATCATTATTTAAAAGTGTGAAATTAACTTTTTATAGTAAAGAAACTAAAGAGGTGGATAGCTAACCATTCATATAACTATTACCTGACAAATATTTCACTTTTGCAATTAAAAAGACAGCTTGTTGAAGACCAGGCACAGTTTTTACCACAGTTTCAAGAACAGAAGCACAGTGCTTGAGAAGTGGTGAAGGCAATTGCCCAGGACTTGCAGGCTAGGAGTAAAAAAACCAAACAAATGAAAAACAACACTTCAGTTGACAGGTTTTAGACTCAGATTTCATTTTAAGTCTGAGCTTCACTTTAATGAGTCAAGTCAAATGACTTTAAAGTCTCAAATGAGAAAGAACATACGTATATTGAAAAGATATTCTGAGCTGACAAAAAATATTTCAAGAACGGGATTGTCAGTGTGAACATCTTAGTTCCATATTGAGATCGCTCTATTCACTTTATTGTTACAGTTTCCTTATCAAGAGAGATACTAAAAAAGTATAAGTACGTACACACAATGTTAAACAAATATCCCAGGTTTCCTCAGGTGTCATTACTGCAACTTGCTCACTTCACAAAATATGTATTTTCATAGTTATTGTGATTAAATAGTGAATAATTTCTTAAAACACACTTACTTCAAATAAATTCACATTTAAAAGAGGGAAAATTTTCTAAATTTCTGCTTCATGATTAACTGATCTCAAAATGAAATCCAAGTATAATTTCCATTTTCACACACACACGTGATCTACAGCTGCTTACCTGTGCTGGGCAAAAATTAAGATATTCCCTAATGATTTCTAGCAAGAAATCAGGGTTTAGTTTTTCAAAATATTCCACACCAAGAGGAAAACCATGCAGAGACGAAAAGTGAGTATCCAGAACATCATTCAATAAGGCAATAACTTCTTCTTGTCTCTTATGTTTTTTCATAGCTAGGACTGCACGCAAAAAAGATAATTCCTACAGAAAAAAAAGAAATAAAACATTCTTCATATTCCAGATACGTTCATCTGTTACTCATAAAATACTACATAATTATTAACGTTAGACATTTCTTCTTTATATTTAGGGATACTGTAAGACATTCAGTATGCTCACTGTAAATTACACTGATGATTACTATATCGATTCATTCCTTTAATTTGCACAGGAGGCTCTAAATTTTTCTGACCACAAAATCTTGAAAATAATTAATAGCCCTCCCTTTCTGACATTTCAAAGAGACAAATCACTGCAGGGAGGCAATGATGTTTTTGCTCTGCAAGCAGGCCGTCTTGTGTTGCAAAGATAGGCAACACATTAACTTAGATTAATAGGAAGAAAAACTGAAATTTAGATTTAATGGTACTCCATTAAGAATGCTCTGCTCAAGTGACTGAAATATAGAACATGAAGTAGCTAGTCGACAACAATTTAGATTGTAATCCAAGTGTTTTAATGAAGGAAAATGTCTCCTACCCCAGATTTTCCAATGGACTGTTGAATTTCTTTAAGAAACTCCAACTGCTGCTCTGCATCTTCTAATTGCCCTTGTATTAGTTGACAACGGATAATTCCTGTAACATATTTAAACATTTTATTGCAGATTGATCTTTCTAGTCAAGTACGTTTCGTTTTCCAGAATTGACTTTTTTCTCTCTTCAGCATCTTCATAAAGTGGTGATACAAGATGAAAGAATAGATGGAGACTTGATAATGCAGAATTTATGTACTAAGAAATACCTAGGATAGATGATATGCAATTGATCCATTAACACACGCAATGCTATAAAACAGTTTCATGAAAAGATCGCCCCCCTTATATGAGAAAGTTTAAAACAGTAAATCTTCAACTGGTTCTAGACTAAGTAGAAGCACCATAAAGTCTGGCTTCTAAATTCAGAATAAGTACAAAAGAAAAATTAAATTAAAATAATCACACACCCCCAATCACACACACAAACCACTTCTACCCTCTTAATATTTTGCACTGCTTGCAGTTTCAGCTTAGAAGGCAATAGCATAGTCAAGGAGAAAAAACTGCAGGGAAAAATCTGTGAAGCAAGTATGCCATATTTACTCTCAATTTTCTTGACAGCAATTGGACTTCATCAAAAGTTTTGTTTTTCTTTTTCAAAGAACATAACATGTGCATCAAAAGTAACAGATGTTTTGACTTGATTATGTTTTTCAATCAATTTAAACAGGTATGTAGTCATGGACTCAACTGCCCTTGAGTTTTTTATTTCTATAGTGAGTTCTCTAGTTCTTAAGCACTACAGGAATAAAATAAAATAATAACTAAAAAAAGATCTATATAACCACATCTCTGTCCATACCATTACTTTGAGAGTTCTAATTTAAAAGAGAAAAGTTTCACTTTTCAAAAGGAAGGCCAAAAGACATATCCAGTGAGGAGAAACTGTTCCTAGAATGAAGACAGTATAGCATGAAGCAGGAAGTACTGCCCAATGGTCCTGTTCTAATAGTTCTATATTTTCCTAATAACAGTGGTATGAAAACTTGATCAAAAAAGCATCGTCTGTGTCTTAAGACCAGTAAAAACCAAAAGAAAGTGTAAGATATTACCAGTTAGTGCAGAAACACTTGTTTCGTCAAGCGTCAGAGCAGTCTTGTACCACTTTAAAGCTTCTTTCACTTTCCCTTGTAAAATCATTTGGTATCCAAGTTCAGTAGCAAATTCTGCATTGTCGGATGCCAAATCAGATGCTCTTTCAACTAACTTTTGTGTATGTTGAAGGATGAGCTGGTTCCGGCCACACTAATGGTAAAAATAATTTTTAAACCTTAAGTTTTTCTTATTTCTCAGATTCACTTAGAAAAACACACTGAATATTGCTGTAGAAGTTGAGACAACAACATATCTTATAACACTAATATAATCTGTAGTAATTCTATAAAAATTGTGACATTAAAGCATGCTATATTCAAACATAGATATACAATACCATACAATAAAAAATAGTTGATAGCTGCTCTGAATGCTTCTCTTAAATTATTCTGATAAATACAAAGATTAAAGAAACTTTCAGTTCCAAGGCTATGTGATTAACCTTGTCACTTTCCTACATTAAGAATATGGTTGGTGAACATTTGAGTGTATTTCATTGGAAACCTGTTTCTCATTTAAAAGCAAGGAGTAAAAACATTTTTGAAATGAGATGGCTTAAGTACTGTAATCCATACTGAATGTAAAACTTTAAAAATGTAATTACCAAAGGCTACACAAGGTAATCTATTTCAATTGTCTGCAATCTTTTACTTTTTAGCAGACTTCTTACATGTCTACCAGAAAATAAAGCAGAAAGCAGGTTATATAGCTAGTTGTATGCTGCTTTAAGAAAAAAAAGCATACTCACTGTTCTACTGAAAGCTAAAGCCATTTTACAGAAGAGCTGTGAATTCCGTGGTTCTAACCTGTCCAGTGCTTTAATTAGGTCTCCCAGTCTTGCTGAAGCCTTGGAGAAAAAGGAGTAATATAATAAGAAACAGAAAGAATGAACAGATCAGGACAACTGAACAGTTTTCACTAAAAACCAGACACATATTTTACTATCCAATAATATCTTGAAATTTAAACTTGGAAGTTTTCAGGGCTAGGAGTTAAGATTTATTTTGGAATTCCTAGAAAAATACTTTGGAATAATAAAGTGACAAAAAAGCAGATCGTATGTCTTCTTTATATGCTCTAAAAAAAGTGAAACACTTGAGCTGAATGTGATATAACGGAAGAGTCCCATAAAGTAAAATAGTCCGAGGAATCAGATTTGTGAATCTTGTTCAGGCTTCAGTGTGAGAGACACAGGCACTCAAAATCAAAGCATTTCCAGATGCTCAGGCTTTTAACACCAGTTTCTCAAACCACCTAAGGTACTTTAGACATTTCTGGGGTTATAATAATAAGGTACATATGGGTTTTAAACATGATTTTAGATATAGACACCTGAATCATGTCTACATCTCATCAAGTTTTTTAATTTTTTCCTAGACATGAGTTTTAGTCACATGTGACATTTTTACCCCAGAATCTTTTGTTTACACCCTACCAGCAAGTTACATTCCTGGACCACTTTAATGAACTGGAGTCTGCAATTGTTACTATTTTTCCATATTTCCTATGATTGTGCATAAATTTATTTGCAGTAACTAAAAATATGTTAAAACAACCTAAAATACCTTTCCCTCTAGAATTTGGAGAAAACCTAAAAAACACTACTTTTTTTTTGGTAAATCTCCTCTTACATTATACCAGCATTTTTGCATAATGAGAAAAAGATATTTAAAAATATTTAATGACTTTTCAAGACAATTTAAATAATGTATTTTAAGATTTCCTGAAAAATGGTGCAAGCACTATATGTACAAAATACATGCATGTATCATTATACAGAAAAGGATTCTGGGAGTAGAAGGATAAGTTAAAGAGAATTCTTGAAACTAAAAAAAAACCCAACCCAAAACCCCAGTAACTGTCAAAAAAAGGGTGAACAAAGCACAGGTTATTCAACCTAACATTGCAGACTGTTGTTAAATTACTATGACACCCTCCCAAAAATTTATCACTACAAGACCTCATTATTTCCCTTATTTCAATTAATAAAATACTTAAAAGTAATGCAAGACTTACAATAACTCATGAATTTATCAAAAGAGCATTTAAACAATAAAAGATTGCTCTGATTATTCAATTAACTGTCCAAAGGAGACTTCTGTTCAGCTTGATTCCTGTTCTCTGGAAAGACAGAGGTTAAAAATTGTTTCCCTTGGCATCCAGAAAACACCCCATCAATAAGCTAGAGCAGCCATTTGAGTCAGAATAGGTGAATATACCTCTTCCTGCAGATAAGGAGCATAGCACGGGACCAGATGAAATACAGGAGAAGACAGAAAGAAGACAGTGCATGTGGCACTAGTCCCTACAAAGGCTGTGTTATGCAACAGTCTGCTAAAAAGACTCACCTCAGATAGATTTCCTTCCCTGCACAGAAAATGCAGGGCTTCCATTCTTATGGCTTCTAAATTGAGGGCATCTTTCTCCAATAGTCTAAAGCCAAACAAAAGGTGAATGTAAAGAAAACAAAAGAAAACTTTCATTCAATCATCTGTTTTATCTTAAAAGGGGAATAAAATAATTTGTAATCCACAGTGACTAAGTCATAGCTCTCAATTGAAAGAACAGCTTTGTTACTTCATGCCCGTCTCAAAAAAAGTCCTCTTCCATCCAAAATGGATTCACATATTGATGCAGTATCCTCATAGAATTGCAAGGCTATGTTCTAATAAAACTTAATGTAGTTTAATTTTTTTTTTTTTAAATGAGTTAATTCAAATTCACTAAAAATGAATGGAAACTTATCTACTTTTGTTTCAAAGTGTTCTTAGTGCTACTTCATACTCAACCTATGTGCTGTTTCAACTGCCTGCTCCCAGTCCTGCAAGGCTAGT
>NW_010319650.1:503-5945 GCF_000700745.2 Antrostomus carolinensis | reverse complement strand
GGAATGAAGTTTGGAAAGTTTGCAATTATCTGGTTCACAGTTTCCAGAGCTCCTGAATAATTATGTCGGACCTCAAAATACTGTGCCTAATGGAAAGAAGAAAAGTCACATCAAAAGCCTGTACACTTACATAGGTGAGAAGATTCAGAAGTTCTTCATATAGAAACCAGGAGAATGAGCTAGTGAGAGACAAATCTTATTTTAACTAATAGTTTTACTTCAGTAGCAACTACACCTAGAGATACGGCAACAATCAAATAGCAAAAGATGACATGTAAAACCTGGCCTGTCACAAGCACTCTAACAAAGGTAACTGCAGCATTTACAAGTTATTAATCAGTTACAAGAAAGAAAAAGACAGAGAGATGTAGCTGAAGAGTAAAATTGTCTTACTAGGTTTAAAGTAACTTTGTATAAAGCATCTCAATTTCAGGATAGTGAACACAACCCACAGATTAAACATTTTTTCAAGCCCTGAAGTATGTACCATCTAAAAACCCGCACTCAGTAGGTCACTCTTGTTGCCAGAATTAACATTTTTTTAATTGTAAAGCAATTTACAGGGTACTTAAAATACAAAACCACTTCAGAAGTATTGAGTATCATAGTTTTAAATGAATTTTAGTAGAAATCAATTTAGAGCTTAAATTCTCTATTTTGCTTTGATGTTTAAAATTTATTTACCATATTCCAGGTGACTGTGTGCATGCCATTTTATTTCATATTTTTGAGACATAAACAAACACAGTAGTTTCTGAGAGTTAATTTCTCAAGCCATAGCAAGCTAGCTGTCTGTCTAAAATCTAACTGCAGTAACTAAATTTGACATATATTGGTAATTGAACTCAACAGTCCACATACAGCCAAGCACACATGCCTCACCAAATACCACTGTGCATACACTCCTGAACTTTAGTCTTATTTTCATTGAACCATTTTTTTGGTACATGAATGTACATGAATGAGTATGTACACTATGAATGAAGTACATGAATGTACATGAATGAGTATGTACACATGAATAAACACTACATGAATGAGTAACAGCGTCTGTGATATAAACAACCAGTATGCTCTGAAACAGAAAAATGTGTAAAGAAAACAATTCATGCCACTCCCTTAGTGAAATATAATCAAAACAAACACTTGAAATTGATTAACAACGATTAAAAGAGTGTTAGCAATGTTCATAGAGGACCACACTAGAGTGTTTAACTACTACTTTTTATTTTTCCCCATGGCACACAGCAATTCTGTAATATGGATGTGTCCTGTGCTAAAAGGAAAAGATCACACATACTTTGACATTTTCAGGTGATTTGAAACCTCATTTCTTACATATAAATACATGAATAAAAATACTTTTTCTTGTGTACATAGTAAAATCATAACTTCAGTATGCATTTAGAATGTATTTAATCTATACCTTTCTTTTTCACATGGGTGCCTAATGGACCCTAAAGTATCATATTGTAGCTAACATTATTCCAAGAAAAAAGCTCATCATTTAACATAGAAGAAATACAAATGTGCAGCAAGAAACAGTTACCTGCCCCTGTTTGTTTAAAAAAAAAAAATTGTAGAGAAATGTAATAATGCAACAACAACACCCAGAAATTCATATACATGGTGCACCATTACTGCAACCCAGGCATGCCCCTTTGTCTTAATCTACAAAGAAAGTGAAAAGTCTTACAAACTTCAGCTACTCGTTAAAATTAACTACAAACTATTTAAAATGGGCTGTCTACCACAGGAAACAGAAGTGTCAGTATATTTTTATTGTGCTAATAATCAATTTGTGTGGTAACTGTTCTATATTCCTTAAACAGTTTCATAAATCAATTCAAACTTCATTTCTGCTAAAACCTAGTCTCTTCCTCTGAAGAAAAAAAGCGTATGACTGACAAGCTCACTTATAGACAACTCTTCTCAGCATCTCTCTAATCACTCTACAAGACTAATATGACATTTAGGAGGCATTAAAATAATGAAGTAGACTCACTTTACCAAGTAGAGCAAAAACATCATTGCCTTCCTGCAGTGCTTCATCAAAGTATTTCACAGCTTTTTTACTGTGAGTTTCTTTCCCACAGGTGAGATCAAGCCATGCTTTCAAAATCAACCCCTGTAAACAAAATATAAATTGGAATTCTTCACTAACTAGGTAGTAAAAAAAAAAAGTATACTAGATACAGTAATAAGTAGAAATCTAAAAATAAAATAAGACTTAAGTATCTTAAGACTTAAGTATATTTAAAATATATATTTGAAATTATAACCAGTCTACAGCATAACCTAAAATATTAGCAATTAATTCCAGCATTAAATTAATCAAATAGTATATTTATTTACGGGATTAAACAATGGCACTGAACTAGTCTAACATTCTCAGCAGACAGAAAAAAACCTCACAGAACTGGTTGCACAAGACTATAAGAGTATTTTCTGCAAACTTTTCTGCAGAATCTTTTATTAAGAATTTCTTTATATGAGACACTGAGAAACAAATGGGGTGCTGGAATAGGAGAGAAGATTGAGGGTTTTTTCGACTATTGAATTGAACCTGATACCTCCTTTAAAATAAAAACCAGTAATTTTTCACAAATGTCTTTAAAGATTAAGGATTCTAGTGAATTCTGTGTATAAATGCAGAAGACCTTGCTACATACAACACTCTTACAGATTTTAAAATAAAGTACATTCAGTAAAACCCTAAGGAAATTTTGCCTTTAATAAATGCTGAAAATGTAAATCCTCGATCCTCTGGGTATTTTTGAGTCTTCCAATTCAAAACAGATGTCTCTCTCCAGTGAGCTTATAAAGCTTAGTTTTTTGCTAGGAATTATGATGCTCAGTATCATGTAGCAAAACTGGCATAACCAGATATTATTTGCACTGGTCAATGCACACTTCTCACTTATTAAGTGAAAATTAATACACAGCGGACAAAAAAAAAATCATGTGACTTCTACTCAGATCTGTCAAGTGTCTTTATGACATTAAGAAAGAATTAGAACACAAAACAATTAAAGGAAACCTCCAAATAGCATTGGTGCAAGAAGTCTAGCTTCACAGTATATATGGTCCTATTATTATTTTACATATGAAAAAAAAAAGTTACCTCTTTACCACCACCAGAAACTTTAATCATTCTATCAACATATTCACGAGCTTTGTCCTCACGACCAAGATGCCACAAAAATAAGCCAGCAAAGTACAGAGCCCGCTGTCCTGCTGTTTTACGTTGCTCTTTCACTTTTGCATCCAACTCTAGAATAGCATCTCGATCTGAAAAATATTTTGTTCAGAGCTTTTATTGATACCATCTCAAAATATTACGAAAGAGCAGCACATAAGCCAAGGGCTTCCAAAGCAAACATTGTTTTCTGTATTATATATTGATACACACACAGGCAATCCTTCCCAGTTAAAAATATTAATCAGGCACAGACATGAAACACAGAAGAAGATTACTATCAACATGATCATTTGCTCAAGTACCTCACTATCTGTTAAACTTTGGATTTGTAGATGAGACTTTTGCAAGATAAATGGAAACTTGACAATAAGGTTGACATTTACACCAGCCTCTGCCAAATAAGTAAACAGTTAACTGTAGAGCAGCAGTAAAATGCTGAAGACAAGATGATTTAGCTCCAGCATCCTGGAAAATGTTTGATGAGTTTCTTAATACTAAAGCACATTTTCTTACCTCCTCAATGTTATTGTCAGTTGCTCTCATCAGGTTAATCCCACATAGAAATTTCATTTGGTGTGTGAGACTTACTGCCAGGTATTTTCTTTTACCCACATTCATTTCTGGTTCTTTTTTAGGAGCCATTAAAATCAAATGTCTGACTCTCACTGCCATGACTTTCTCAGAGAGTCTTGAAATGCATGATTATTTTGCTGCCCTACAGTGTTAATCCCGAGGGACTCAAATAAGAGTGATGTCATCAGTCAGACCTGTTTCACATAATTTTGCCTAACAAAGTTGTCAGTAACAGTTATAAATCTGAATAGTCAGGAAAGGTACCAGAGCAACAGTTTAATGACAACTCAATTTACCAGATAAACCAATTGTGGTTTTGAAACTATAATTCTTAGCAAAATAACCCTAGTTTTTAGATTGGAGAAAGGAACACCAACAGTCATAAAGTTATTTTCTCCATTTGTAAGGTCAGGGTAACTTGAAAGAAAGAAATGGTGTGGCTTTAATGACCTCTAAAATTGCAGTTCTGCTCAAAAGCACCAAGATCAGACAAGAGTGAACAACAATCACAAGAAGCCTGATTCTTTTTTTTTTTTTTCCATAAAAGATTTTTCATCATGGTAGATAAATCAGATTGTTTTGTTGGTTTTTTTAGTGTTTTATTTTAACATTCAGTCTAACTCTTCACAGTTTCGCGGTTTGGTATTTTTGTTTCCAGTCCTGATGTGTCACTCAATTCAGTACTAGATACTATGTCCAAAGCAAAGCTGGAGTATAGCTTTTTAAATTAGGCAGAATTAGCCTACAACTCTCAGATCTTCACACACAGCTGTTTAAAACATGAAGCAGTATTGGTCTTAATGAACATACCTGGATTAGGGCTCTTTTTATGGGCATAAATCAGAGCCATCATTGTACAAAGTGACACGTCCTGTTTGTTTTTAATAGACTCCAACTGTCGAATAGCCTCTTGGATGTCACCTAGTGAAAACAAGTGCAAATAGGCTATAACATTTTTCAAGACAGAGAATATCAGCATCAAACCTCAATCTGACTCACATTTTTCCCTCTACTTTTTCTTCTGTGTTTTTGATAACACTTTTCATAACTTCATTATTCACACATCATTTTTCACTTGTTTGTGCAAGTCTTTTAGACACAAGAAAACAAAAAGTATCTCAATGCAGAGAACTTGAAAGGAGTTATGTGCTAATTCTGCCAACTGTCATAAAGATAAAATAATCTTCATTATTTGTTTTATACTGAGAATTGAACGGCTCTTTCTTTACATTGGCAGGATTTTTGCCTTGTTTGTGGGAATCTTTTGAACATCAATGGAAGAGAAAATACCTTGAAAAACAGGAATGCAAGATTGTTAAACCAAAAGTCAGGGAGTTTGGGAACAGCTACACCACCTCAAAATCTTTGTAATCTTTCCTAGCTCCCTGCCACAGCCCATCCCCACTTTGGATTACTTTTTAGTATTCGGTGACACCCCTGAAATTTGGATTTAGCTAAATAAATATCTCAAAACAGTTTAATGTATGCAAAGATCCTCCCAATAGGTATTAGCTGTCAACTCCTCTGAGGCTGATAGATACAACAAAGTTAAGTACAGCTGAATCGAAGGGAAGAGATATTAGCTGGAACAAGCAAATTTATTTTTTTGATACAATGCAGTGGGCACTTGGGCAGAGCTCAAATGCTCTGCAAGGAACCCGTTTACC
>NW_010319650.1:0-472 GCF_000700745.2 Antrostomus carolinensis | reverse complement strand
TTTTTTTTTTTTTTTTTTTTTAAAAAGACAAAGAAGAAAGATATGTGCGTTATTTTTCACTTCAGCACTACGTGGTGTAAATCAGTTTCATTCAAACCCGGGGGGAGGGCGGTGACAGAGCGTGGCACACTGGCCTGGTAATCTCAACATGGAAAACATCGCTTTCTTTCTGTGTAGCACACTAAAGCCTGAATTTTGAGACGCAAGGAAGCCCAGCGTTTTGGGAGGGCGGCGGAGTGACAGGACACACCACCCAGCTCCCCGGCCCCGCATTACCTGCCCTCAGGGCACCGTAGGCCCGGTAGAACACGAACACCGGATCGCTGCCCAGCCGCCCCAGCGCCTCATCTGCCGCAGCCCGGACGTGCTGGAAGTAGCCTTCTTGGCAGTAATAATTGAGCAGGGCCTGCGGGAGAGTCGGCCTCGGTTCACTCGAGCGAACGCTTCATCCCGGGACGGCACGAGACCGGCT
>NW_010319649.1:46838-50693 GCF_000700745.2 Antrostomus carolinensis | reverse complement strand
CAGCTATGTTGAGATCTTTGTCTCTGGTCAGTCCCATTCACACACGTAGCACTTCTGGGTTTTTCTGAACCAAAAACATGCAGATGTTTGAGCCTTTCTGGTAGTGCTACTTGTCTGATTTGTTTTTATCTACAGTTTGACCCTTACTTAAGAGCTGACCACAGCTAGACAGTATTTTGAGTGGTGCATCTCATGAGATGCCACCCATGCTCTTGTAAAAATTTCATTTTAATACTTCTTTTTATTTGTATTGTTGTTCCCTTAATTTTAATCATAACCCACTCTGACTGAAAGCATCTATTTATATTCTTTTCACAAAGAACCAGGACTGGTGTCAGTAACAGGGTACGCATTTAAAAACTAGCTGTCTCCTCCCCAAAAATGTTGGTCATCTAAGCGAAATTCCATCTGTTTGGGAGAAAAAAAAAGTGCCTGGAGATCTGTACCCTTCCAGCCATGGCCAGCTACTTTGTGTACATCTGAACTCCTGCACCCTGGAAAACTGGAACAACTCCATGATGTATCAGAAGACTTAGAGAGCTAAGAGGTCCAGGGGATTCCCTTTCAGCTCAGGCAATAGGGTGCTATGAGGAGCAGAAAAGGACTTTATTGCTGTAGAGTGACCATCAGTGTGCTGCAGAGACACAGCTGCAGGAATCAAAAGCTCCATCGTACTGCACATGAATGGAGTGGCACTAGGATGACCTTTGAGGTTATCCACTGGGATCATAAATATGAGCATCCAATGCCTGGACCGTTCTCATATGAGGACAAGCTGAGAGAGTTGGAGCTGTTCAACCTGGAGAAGAGAAGACTCCAAGGAGACCTTCTAGTGGCCTTCAAATACCTGAAGGGGCTCCAGGAAGGCTGGGGGGGGGCGGAATTTTGACAAGGGCAGGGAGTGACAGAACAAGGGGTGATGGTTTGAAACTGGAAGAGTGGAGATTGAGATGAGATATGAGGAAGAAATTCTTTGCTGTGAGGGTGGTGAGACACTGCATGGGTTGCCCAGAAAAGCTGTGGCTGCTCCTCCCTGGAAATGTTGAAAGCCAGGTTGGATGAGTCTTTGAGCAACCTGGTCTAGTGGAAGGTGTCCCTGCTGCTGGCAGGGGGGTTGGAACTGGATGAGCTTTAAGGTTCCTTCTAATCTAAACCATTCCATGATTCTATGACTGTCAGTAGAGTCCAGGCAAGGACCAGGAGCTGTGATGGCTCACAGAGAGGAAGGAGGAGGAATAGCAGATTCAGGGTTCTGGCTCTTGCACTGAGCAGCACAGTCCAGTCCTTGGGAAGAACTGGACAGCAAAGGCCTCAGCCCCGTGCCATAGGTGAGTGCCAGCAGCCTGTTAATGGATCTCCTGGCAGGGCTCTTTGCTGAACACTGATCACTTGGCAGGCCATTACCTTGAAAAATGAGCTCTGCCGAGCTTGCCTTGTGTTGTTACAAACTAATGATTTGCATTGATTAGCACGTGGCTCATGAGTGTCTAATTTATCAATCAGGGAGCGCCAGGGGAGCGTGTGTAAACCATGCTTTCAAAAATGATGTCATCTGTCAATTGGCGCATGAATGTGAAAGCTGGATGCACCTGACATGCTCTCCCTGGTGGGGGAGAGAAAGGACTTGGTCATCTCCTTCCCTTTCTCCCTGTGCCCAGCTCTGTAGCTGTTTCAATGTGGGGTGAGCCCTGCAGTCCAGGTATAGCCTGGCTGGCCACACTTCAAGTTGTAATTATTATTTTTATGGTGCTGGGAGCAGCAGCCATAAACCCACTGTGTTAAGAGTTGTCCAAGCCCAGAATGAAAGGCTGGTCTTCTATTTATGTCTAATTTAAATCATAAATCCATTGCAGCTGGGAATATCTCTAGTTATAAATGTTGGTGGAGAACCACAGTGGTATGGCACTACGGTCATGTGCTATGGACTATGAAAGAAAAGGGACCTCTGTTAGCTAGGAGTTTGTCTCCTGGCTTGAAGGACCTTCTGGCCCAAAGCAGAAGGATCATTGCATGTTTTATCTGTGGTGAGACACTGACCTACCATGAAATCGAAGCACTTATGCCATGAACTGAAAGCAGAGGGCCACCAACATCTTACCTCATCTTTCTCCTGGCCCTACTGAAAGAAGAGGAATCCTGTGTCCTGGTGTGTTGCTCTTGCCCTGCAAGGTTGATCTCCTAATCAACAGTCAGGCATGTCTCTGTTTAACCTAATTTTCCAGCCTGTCTGGATTACATGAGAGGTCAGTGGGTGACTCCTCTGCAGGGATTAGACCCTGTGCTCCTGCCCAGTGCAGGCCTCTGTGCTCCCTGCCAGAGCCCAGCTGAGGACGTGTGGATGGAGGATTATAGTGCAATGCCTGCAGATGATGGGGATTAGCCAGTGGTATTCTAGGGAAGCTGTTTTCTTGAAAACCATATGTTTGGTGTTTGGAAAAAAGACCCCAGGAACTGTGTGGATGGAGCAGAGGGGAAGAACCATTCTCCTTGCTTGTTGCAGTTCTGTAGAAAATAGAGAGTCATAGAATCATTAAGGTTGGAAAAGACCTCTAAATCATCAAGTCCAACCATCAACCCAACACTACCATGTCCACTAAACCATGTCCCCAAGCTAAATAAGTCTTGTTTCCTTACTAATCACAAGATATAAATCTACTAGACAAAACAAATGTAAACCAGGAACCTGAATGGATTGCAAATTAACCTGTTTTGATGTCCTGCCTGTTGTATGGAGTAGATGTGTGCTCTCAGGTGTACATATGCATTCTATGTGAGAGCACATTGTGCCTGTAGGTGCCTTCTGCAGCGGTATTTTTGTGTGTACAGCTCTGGGTCTGTGGATAAAATTGGATGAGTGATCACACAGACACCAAGAAGCTTGGGACAGAGCTTTAGAGGTGAGATTTACTAGAGTAAAAGCAAGTTTAGGCTGTGGTTCTTCCTTGGAAGCAAAAGGATGGAGTTGACTCTTCTCCCCAGATTAGCTAGCATCACCTCTGGTGACAGTGGCTGCTGTCTTGACACATGGAGGTCTGGATAGCATTGGAAGTATGAGAGTTGAGGATTAAACACCTGGGTTTCCAGGATCCTGGTCTCCATATGGCTGAAGGTGCTCTGAGACCTGTATTTGGATGGACTGGCATGGTCCATGCAAGCAGCACCTTAAAACATCTGTACAAGAGAGAGGGTTGCTGGCTGCTGACTATTAGACATGAGAAAGAGGTATCTCACCCTTTTCTTTTTCAATTAGTGCTTCTAAAGACATTTTGGCTCAGTAGATAGACAGGGCGATTGAAATGCCATGTTTTATTAGAAATTGATCTCCTGTTAATAGGCTTTAGAGAAATTAGAATGGATTATTCAACTGGAAAACATGCTCCAAAAAGGAGGGAAATAAGAGGAGCATGGAGTATCATCAGCCCCTTCCTTGTCTTTGCTGAGATCAATAGAGCTTTTCCAAATCAATGGAAAAGCAGAAACAGATGATCATCATAACAGCCCGACATTAGATCATACGCTGTCTGCTGTGTCTTTGCCCCTTCACCATGCCAGGAACATCATCCAGCAGTCCCAGTGTCTGCTGGGAATCATTAGGTTCATAAAACAGGGAGGAACTGATATTGGAAAAGCAATGAAGTATTAGAGGCCCCTGTGCAGTCGTAAGGCTGTGGCTGGGCACTTCTCAGAGCAGCCTGGATTGATGTGCTGGGCTTCAGGGCTGCTTGGATCTCCTAGAAATGAAGTTTGCAGATCCTTAATCCAATAGTGAAAAATAATGATGGTGATTTCAGTGAGAAACTCTGAGAGAAGGAGAAGCAAGGAGGACAAAGGAGGGATGCCTCAGGATACGGGGAG
>NW_010319649.1:46486-46806 GCF_000700745.2 Antrostomus carolinensis | reverse complement strand
CCCAAAAATATTCTCCTCCTTTCAGAGGCAGTGCCACAGCCGTGTTCACAGCCTTGGACCCAGGAGGAGGCTGCAGGGATGGATTTTGAGACCTGCTGGGCTTTGCCTTTGAAATCCACCCTCTGCAATCTTCCTGACAGCCACTTAATCTCTTCCCCTGGGAACTGGGGCAATTTCATGGCCAAAATAAACCACCAGCATGACTTGAGAGGGAGCTGCTGGAGCGTTGACTGGAAGTGTTGGGGCCGACGATGATGAATTCCCTTTAACTTCATCAGCTCAGGGGCTGCTGACACTGCACAAAAGCAGAGTGATGGGGA
>NW_010319649.1:45801-46451 GCF_000700745.2 Antrostomus carolinensis | reverse complement strand
AGCAGTTCCTTTTCCACTTAGTTATTCATTTAATTATTTGTAATGACTGTCATCCAACCAACGTCTGCTCCTGCTGTCTGCCTAGCTGCCCATCATGATCCTGCTCCTGACCACACTCTCAGGAGTCCTGGATAGGTTTCAAGTGCTTTATGCAAAAGTGTTAATGAAGAGGGTCTCGTTTTGGCTGGTGGGCCAGGAATGATGCTCTGGGCAGGAGGTGATGGTTTTAAAAAAGTAGGAAGCAGCTGAGCTTAATTGGCACAGTGGAAATGATCCTGTTGTAGGGAACCTGCTTTGGCAGGGGGGTTGGACTAGATGATCTCCTGAGGTCCCTTCCAACCCCTACTATTCAATGATTCATTCTTTTGCTGCCGATGACCAGTCCAAGATGAGGGGAGAATAAAATAGAGGTGAGGTGGTAACAGGTGTTCTCATTCAGCAATGTGCTTCTGAAGTGAGCCTGAAGACAATTTTAAAGACAATCAGTTGTCCGTGTTTAATTTGCTGTGATTCACACAGTAGAGTATTTAAAACTCATTTTTTTCTTGGATAAAACTAAACTGGATGATGTTAAGGTGCTCCAAACACTGATTCAGTCTGTGGGATCAGGCTTTAACTGGTCTGAAGTAAAGCTCCTGAAGCACATCTAG
>NW_010319649.1:39479-45766 GCF_000700745.2 Antrostomus carolinensis | reverse complement strand
AGAGTGTCCCTTTTCAGGTAACTCCTTTTGCATTGTGCTATTTGCTAATGTAGACATACAGTTTGGAAGAGGGTTTCCCAACTTTACTGCTGGCATGCTTAGTCATGTCACTTCTTTCTCACCTAGCATCCCCATCTGCACAATGAGGCTTTCCAAAAGAGACCTCTTCAACTAGCTAAGCAGAGCAATAACATGCTAAGAGAAGGACATGGTCCTCTCAGACCGTGGGACAGGATCAATGCTTTGGTTTGAAAGGCAAGTGTTTCTGTTGCTCTATTGAGCTTATAGATATTTGCTTTTTGCCATGATCAGGGTGGTCTTCCAGAAATGGGACGAAGTGCTTGTTAACACAAATTCCTTCTTTGTCCTCCAGCCCCAGTGCTTTTTCTTTGACCATTCTGAATCCATACCCATAATTTTGAGGGTTTATTGTGTCCCTTTCTTCAATAACCATATGATCCCAACATCTAAAATCCACCTTCCTCTAAACAGTGTGTTTGAGTCATCTGCCATCAGCTTACCTGGGAGACTGTCTTCAAGCATCACTCTCCTGTGGATCCCACAGCAGCTGAGGAGACTCAGATAATGTCAAAAAGCACCAGTCAAGTGAGGGAAATTATCTTTTACCTTTTTTTCACCTACTAGACCCATGGGCTGCTTGCCAGTATGCCTATAGGGCTAGCCACAGCCAGGGTGGGAGCTCAGGGAAGGCCAGAGCCTGTGTCTTTAAAGATTAATAGTGTTGTTTGCTCATTAAGATCATTTTGAAGTCGGCACTAGCCAGAACATTCAAGTGCAAGCATCTGTTTGCTACTGGGAGAGGATATTTATTGTCTGATACTTCAGTGGATGTAAATAAACAGCCAGACCTAGATAATGTTCAGACAAACAAACAAACAGCTGCCAGAATAGGTCCCCTGGTAGTTGACCTTCGGGAAGCATCATGCTGATGTTTTAATAGCAGCCGGTTTTGCAGAATGAAGCCCAGTCAGTACAGCCTTCTGGGAAACAGGATTAACATGCAGCCTGAGAACACTGGTCCCCAGGAGCTCTGCACATGTGTTCTGGTTTAAAGGAAGGCAGGAGAGCTTGGGGTGCTGAATAGAACATCTTGTGGTCCAAGGAGCGTGTGCCTGTTGAGGACAGACAGGTAGGCAGTGGGAACAGGTATTCCTGTAGTGGAGTTGATGAGCGTGTTTGTGGAGGAGTGTGCACATGTCTGGTAGTGGTGGTTGTGGTGGACTGAGAGCATTTTGAGACTCATCTATGGTCCCGGTGTTCTCTCCATTGCTTCTTGCTCCCTTCTCTCTTACCTTGCAGAGGTGTTCATGGTTCGCAGGCAGTTTCAAGGAGAATTCTCCACTGGAGTGTCAGTCAGGCTCTAATCCCACAGTCTAAAAAGAACATATTGAATATAAGAATACCCATACTTCAGTCAGAAGAAAACTCTTATCTATCCCAGCACCCTAGCTTCACGTGGGGCTTGTGGCTGATGCCGGCAAAGAGCAGGAACAGAGCAAACTACTGGTATGTGCTTCAAATTCTCTGCGATTGGCAACTTGGGGAGCTTTCTGAGCATAGATTGCATCTGTGTCCCTGGCTTTAGTGGTGATCACTTGCAGGCTTTGATGAGAATCTTCTCATTTCCCTTTCACAGGCTTTTGATTTTTTTTTTTGGTTAACCCAAATGCCCTGGTTCTAGTGGATGCCTTAGAACCAGAAATAAATCTCTCTCTAAGAAATTTATCTGTTGTGTTTTTTGATGCTCAGAACTGCAAAGAATGTTCAGGGAAGGTGAAGATCCTCTGGGCTCCATGCCTGGGGTGGATCATAAGAAAGCAGAGTTTAAGGCAGGTAAAGGGATGGTTTGTGTTAAGGACTAGACTTATGGCTGCAAGCTACAATGATCGCCTCTTTGCTGGCACAGGGCTTTCATGGTCTGTGCAGCATGGGTTAATGTCTGCCAGACTTTCTGGTCACCTTCTGAATTTTCTTTTTCCTTAGCTTTAACTAGAGAAAGAGGTTTCTGCACTTAGAATTGTTGGGCTACGTGTGTATAAGTGCACCTGTGTGTGTTTCCACACGTACAGTGGAATGAGCCCTGTTTCTTCTTCCCTCCCCTTCTGCAAAATAATGACTTTTTGCAGGCAATTAAGCTGGCAATAGCTGTTAAATCACTTCCGAGTAGCTCTGTTTTCCTGGTGTGAAACCTCTGCAACCTTTTACCTGCACCAAATGCATAGAGGAGATCCCTGAGGGCTGTGCCTCCTGTCTGCGTGGTTTCTTAACTCCAACCAGCTATTTTTCCCACCTGCCTCTTCCATCTCTGAGTTCTTTCTCCTCTAATGGGGCCTGGCAAAGGCTGAGGACAGTGACTGAGCCCTGGGGTGATAATTGGCTGTTTACATATCTAGCGGCCAGCAGATCTGACCCTGACAATACTGAAAAATCAAGGTCAAAGCAGCAAAGATGTAAGGTTTGTTTAGCAGAGAGATCAGCAGAGAGAGTGAGGATCTCTTGCAGCCCTCTGATGGGGAGGAGCAAGGGAATGGGGGGGAAAGGCAGAGCTGAAACAGCAGACAAAGCTCCCTGAGAGTGAGAACTTGGTGCAGGGAAAGTCTCTGTGGGAAATAGGAAAGTGTCCTGCTGTGGGGGCATTTGAGCTGCTCCCCAACAGGGACACTTCTGTGTTTCTCAACCTGCAGCCCTTTCTGTCTCCTTCCTTTCTCCTGACTGCCCTAAGGGGAATGACCTAAGGGTTGGACTAGATGATCTCCAGAGGTCCCTTCCAACCCCTACCGTTCTGAGATTCTGTGACTCATCCTGAGCCCATTGGCCTCTTTGCTCTTGACCTCATGGGTGAATCCCATCAGTATCCACTTTCAAGGAGAGAGACTCTGAGGAGCTGAATTCACCCAGTAGGGACCACGGACATGAGCGAGCCCTTACCTCCCAGTCAGTCAAAGCCAGGGGAAGACAAGGATGCTCAGAGTTGGGCTTCAGGCCCTGACCTCTTTGTGTGTTGATGCTGCAGAGTGTGTTGCTGTCATCACCAAATCCATCAGGATGACAAATTAACTGCAAATTCTTTAGTGTCACTGGACCAACCCAACAGCCAATGCTTGCACGTGCACCCACTTCTGTGGAGGGTGACCAATAGCACGTAGGAGCTGAGCATCCCTGAGCACCCTCCACACCCTTTGCTGTCACAGGAAGCCCCTTTAACTCCTCTCTGCCTCATTTCCCCTGTCTTTCCTGAGGGAATAATATTTCTTTTTTGTCATACAGCAGGTGGGGAGATCAAGGAAGGACAAGGATGAGAATCTGTATTGCATTGCTGCCCATTACTCATACAGGCTTTCCAGACCCTTTGTCATTCGCTCTCTTCCTTTCTCTTTGCCTTTCTAGTATAGAAGATGATTCAGGCTCAATTTCTTGGCTGAAAGGTTGATACAGAAGGAACAAGCTCACGGACTGTGCCAGGGAACAGTGGGAATGGGTCTTGATACCATAAGTTCTCCACGGCTTGTTATTTCCTTTGGTTAGGAAGGGTGCTTTCTGCTCGGCTATCAAACTGCAGAATTACAAGCCATGGATTGAGAACCTTTGGTCAGGAAGGTATGGAGATTATGATAAGGACCATGAAGAGGACTTACTACAACTTTTTATTATTCTAAGGAAGGTTACTGTAGTGTTTGTGTTGCTGCAGGATAAATTTTCTGAAAGTGAAAGGCAACACATTGAAAACATAGCAAGGGAGATAAGGAATGCATCTCTCAAACACATGGCCATGGGGTTTGCTGAAGTACAGAGCTACACAAGATCCAGAAGGACATGACCCTCCTGTGGATAGCTATATCATCCTGAATTGTGATTATACTATTGAAAGGGATTACAAACCCAGCTGCTTTTGAGCCAATCTCTATAAATTGGTTTTAGACAGGTAAAGAAAACTCTGGTGTTTTGTGAACTTTCTTCTGTATCGCTGGGTCACTGTCAGGGATAGATTGGGACTGTGTATCTGATTCCTTCTCCTCATTCCAGTTATTGATGTTCCTAAGTGACACCCTGTGATGAGATGTGGCTGGAATCATAAAGTGTCGCATTTGTGCAGGACTGATTTCAATATCTGATATATGTAATCAACAAGAGAAATAGTCTGTGCTGTATTGTACACTCTGCAATAACATATTGCCCAATGGAATATTAGCAATAAGAACAATAATATTGTCTGACCAGCATTTGAGTGAGTCAGTCCTGCAGACTCTTGTGTGGGTTTTTTTAACCCTTTGCTCATCATCACCACAGATTCTGCCCTTTGTGTCACCATTTACAATAAGAGTTGTGAAACTCTGCCACAAGTTGCCCAGAGAGGTGGTAGATGTCCCATCTCTGGAAATATTCAAGGTCAAGCTGGACAGGGCTCCGAGCAACCTGTTCTAGTTGAAGACGTCCCTGCTCACTGCAGGGGGATTGGATTAGGTGACCTTTAAAGGTCCCTTCCAATGCAAACCATTCTATGTTTCTTAGATTTTATGATTTTGAGCTCAGGACATTTATACAGGCAATGACAGTAACACAGTGATAGTGCCAGAGAAAAGCACGCAGGCTCTGGATCCCTCTGCAGTGTTCTTGTGTTGATGGGACCATCAGAAACAGCTAAACCTGCTTTATTCTGTAAGTGAGAAGACAGGGGAAAAGTTCACTTTGCGATGTGGTTGTCCAAAAGACCTGGAACACAATGCATTTCTCCAATGATTACAGTCTCTGTGGAAGGAGGAAAAACACTCATGTTCTCTCCCTGATTTTGTTTTGGCTCTGCAGATCCGTGTGGATGGCACCACCAAGAATACACTGGAGTATGAGATTGTACAGGTGGTGGATACTGGCCCCATATTAAGGGATATGGCTTTCTCAGAGGATCACGAACACCTCTACATCATGTCTGAGAAGCAGGTAAGAAACTCCATCAGTTCATGGTGTTTTGAAAGCTTTTAGCTTGATCATGATATGGACATCAGAACTGCACATGAAGTTCTGATAGTGCATATAGTTACTACAAAGATGTGCTGCATTGTTGATCTCCTGATTTTTCCTGCTTATAAACCATTTCATTTATATACTGATGAAATTTTTGAGAGGACAGGGGAAAAGAACCAAGGGGGCAGAAACCACCCCCAGCATTTATTTATGCAGTACACGTCCTACTGGCTACACAACAAGGAGTTGCTACTGCATCTGCTGCGTACCACATTGGTCTCCACCCCCATTCAAACTGTGACTACATCTGCCACAGATACGGATAAGTGTAACACTGAATAATTTGGCTCCAAATGGAACATTTGGAGAAGCTGGAGCCTCTTTGAGTCACAGTGATCAAGAGTGTAAGATGCTGCTTGCCAGGTTGCAGGCCAAGTTTATCGTGACGTTCCTGTTGTGCTATTAGTATTATTGTTGAAAATACTACTGGCAGCATTCCAGGGAAGGACCATTCTGGGTCTCCAACCTGGAAGTCTGGCTGATTTCAGCAGAGTGCTTGGCCTTAGGAACTTTGTTGCTTGGGGTGCGAGGAAGAAATAGTTTTGCATTAAGAAATTCATTGCACATAATTTTGCAAACATACAGGGACTTGAAATATTGTAACTGGTTAATTCATAAGTGTTTGTGAGGAACTTGAGATCCTCAAACAAAAGAGAGCAATGAGGGATTTTGGGAGGATGATGAACAATGTCATACGGTACAACTTTAGTGGAGGTCACCAGTCCAAGTGTGACATGTTCACTCATATGTTAGTGTTCAATGACTCATTGAGAGTTGTCCACCTAACCTTGGATCATGTAAGTGGCATCAAACATCAAATACTCACTCGATATGCTTCTTATTGCCTTCATGAATGGCCTGGAGGATACCTACATGTTCTAGTAGCACTTTCAGTTCAATATGGTTTCCTCCCAGTATCATTCAGTTCCCTAACACCAAGATCTCCCCTAGAAGTTGTGGGTTGTGCTCCAACCCTCTGACAGCACCATGCTACTGTTAGCAGTCTCCAGGATGGAGTTGGGCCACAATGTCCCCTCTTCTCACCCACCACCATGGCAGTTTTACCACTCACTAATTCCTGCCTTAAAAAAAAAAGCAACAGTGAATAATTGTTCACTCTTCACCTGCCATGATTTTATAGACCCTTTTCATATCCTCTTCAGGTGGCTTTTTTTTCCAGGCTGTGGCTAACACTCCAATTATTAGCCTCTACCTAAGCTAAGAGAAGTTTTCTCCTGGCCCATAAG
>NW_010319649.1:34606-39448 GCF_000700745.2 Antrostomus carolinensis | reverse complement strand
CTGTGGTCCAGAAGCTCAGATGTGGCAGACTGGCTATCTTCCCCATTCAGAGTAAGGGGGTTATAGTTTCCAATCTATGACTGTAATTTCTTCTTTAATAAGTTCATTTTAAATATTTTGTGTCTCTGCAATGTCTCTGAACTTCTCCCTGAGCTATGGGTATTTACACCTCAAATTCAGAGGGGAGAGGTGAGCAACTCTGTACCTTTGTCTTTAGTAAAGATGCTGCTAGATGATGATAACTCAGGAGAAAAGATGTGAAGACAGAGCTGGGATTGCTTTCTCATCTGCTCCATGCTGGACAAGAATGGGATGTCATCTCCAGCACTGGAGTGAAAATAGTACTAGTTATCTGCTGGGATGGGTTGGGAAGCTGGATGATGCTTGTGAGCTCCTGCGAGACTTTGGTCAAGATTTTGTTCCTCTTTCTCAACCTTTTACTCTGCAGGTCTTTTCTTTTTTCTTTGAGTAGAATGAGGCTCCACACATTGTCAAAGCCCTTGAGCATGATGATACACCAATGATTAACCCACTAATTGTCAAGAGTGTCCTTTTTGTGAAGGTCCATTTGGTAACAAGTCAACTCAGATACCACTACTGGCTTTGTGGAGCCATTTAGATTTACAGAGACAAGGTGTTTGGCTCCCTTGGACTTGTTGGGCTCGTAAAACCCAGGAGGTGTCTTGATTCTCTCCAGGAGAGGTCAATCAAACAGCAATGTCCATTCACTCACTTCCTTAACAATATTAAATCTGGAACAAGAGGAGCAATTTGTTTTTCCTCAATAAACTTCCAAGAACACTTTCTTGCTGGTATGTTGACTATCTGTGCTCCCCTGACCATTACAGCATGAGCAGACTCATTTTGTGGTTGACTATACTAAAGCAGAAGTTTACGTCTGGTATGTTGACTATCTGTGCTCCCCTGACCTGCATGAGCAGACTCATTTTGTGGTTGGCTATACTAAAGCAGAAGTTTACGCAGATTTTTTTTAGGGTCACAAGTTGTTGGTGGAGCCCTAGAGAACCCAGGAAACCTGAATCCCCTGTGATTTATTCCATCATCCCCTCCCACCCATCTTTGAAGCCTAAGAGTGTCTGTATGAGAGAGGTTAGTGAAAAGGGCATGGACTGTGATTATTTAAAATCTGATCCAATTTTGTGAAACACTCAATTCTACAGAAGCCTTTGCCCGTCTCTGATTTTATCTGCGATGTAGCGAGCAATGTGAATGACAGCGCTGCTGTCACGGCAATGCAGACGCTATCTGTGTGCTCATGATAGAACGCACTTCAAGTGCTCGAATGAATTAACATTTGCAGGGCCTCGGTGGCTGAGAGTGAGCCCACAGGTTTGCCTTTGCTGGAGGCAGGACTATGAACGACACGGCACAGCTCTTTTCATAAATGGATGAAGCTCTAACTTATCAGAAGTCAGCTAGAAACTGACAGAGGGTAGATTGAGATGAGATATTAGGAAGAAATTCTTTCCTGTGATGGTGGTGAGACACTGGAAGAGGTTGCGCAGAGAAGCTGTGACTGTTCCTCCCTGGAAGTGTTGGATGAGGCTTTTAGCAGCCTGATCTAGTGGAAGGTGTCCCTGCTGATGGCAGGGGGGTTGGAACTGGATGACCTTGAAAGATCCTTTCCAACCCAAATCATTCTTTTATTCTATGATCAGAGGTTTTCACTGCCCACAGAAATCCCCTGTTTTTGTGAGGACTGTGGAGATGAGGGACAGGAGGGTGATGGCTTGACCTGACCTTTTCAAAGGCAGGCAAGCACCAGGGCTGATCCTATCCCTGGGGAAGGAGGAGGTTTCTCCTCCCTCTGTCTACTGGGCTGTGCCCTGGAGATAAAAGTGAATCTGTTGAGTGTGTAGCTGCTCCCTTAAAAGTAATTTTGCCAGGCTCAGCTCCTTCACTTGCCAGTCCTCAATGGGAATGGGAGACCCAGTGATAAAGCCAATTTCTCCAGCTTGTCCCAGTCTTATCGTAGCTCTGGCAGTCCCAGTGAGTATTGTTCTGCAATGAGCTGCAAGGACTGAGATCAACAAGCCATCCTTTAACTTGAAACACCTTCAAGGATCTGTCACAATAAACCTGGCTAGAAGAAGAGGTTTTCTCGTACTGACAACAAACAAAAAAACAAACAAACAAAAAACCATACCCTGGCCTTTTTAAGGTCAGCATCTGCATGTGAGCACTTTCCTCAGTGCACTGGGGGGTCCTTGGGTTGCACATGGGGCTATTCATCTGGAACTGGACTCCCTGGGCTCAAAGAGAAACTGAGAACCCAACTCAGCCCTGTGGTCTGTGGCTGAAACACGTTCTTCCTTGCAGCTCCTGTGAATGTTGAGAGGTGACAAGTAGCACTTGGTGTTATTAGATGTGCCGTGCTCTCAGGAGCAGGACACAGCAGCTTTGCACCAGCAGAGGGGCCTCGTTATATATAAATAAGTATTTTATAGGGAGATTGATTGAATGAGGGGAAAGGGGAAGATTTGTCACCAAAACCCAGAGACATGATATACAAAGGTCCTGTTATTTCACAGAAGTACGGTCATATATGTTTTTCAAGTGCAAACATGTGTTTCAAGTCCCTGTCAACAGAGCAGGGAAGGGTTGGTGCATGAATGGGATGTGTCATGATTTATCAGGAGATTGGCCATTTGGCCTCAGCCTTCAAAAAGTGAAGTTACAAGCTGGGTGGTGTTTCCAGTGACTGCTCCGGGGTGTCATTTCCTCACTTATGTGTCTGAATTACACTTTTGCCTGTACTGAGATGTTCCCTGGGGGTCATGGGGATATCAGTACCTTGGAGGCTTGGGCTGTTTCTTTTTCCCTCTTTGTTTCTGGTGTGCAGACACTGAAGAGTCCTCTGCCTCACACGCTGATCTAAGGGGATGAAGAACAGAAGGGAAATGCTGCTGGAGGAGCAGGGGAAGGAGGTCTACAGCATCTCTGTATCTCCTCTGCTCCTCACCACATATGCACATGCCTCCTCAGGTCCCTCTTCCTCCTCTAGCCCTCTCTCTAGCCTCTTTCTCCTCCTAAATGAAAAGTCTGAGCCTACAAGTTCCCTTGAGCTCTCTGTGGGGGCTGAGATGCTTCTTTCACGCCTTCCTCACTATTCCTGACTCTCTCTCTGCTCCCATCCCTCTTGTGGCCCTGACATCTCATTTATGGACTTGCACTTGCTTTTCTATCACTCCTCCAGTCCTAACTCCTTTGCTCTCCCTTCTTCCAGCTGCCACCACACTGCTGGCTGACCATGCCTCCTTGCCTCTTTGATTCTTAACTGTTGACATGCACATGCAGCCTAGCTCTGCATGTCAGGAGGTGCAAGATACTCATTTTCCTGTTGTGGTTTTGGTCTAGTATTTGGATGGTCACCTTCATCACCCCCTAAATATTTCTGTTTCAGCATGTTGGACTTCTGGGTCTCTTTCAGTGCTAAGTGTGTTTTGCAAAGCTGATGCAGCACCTGGAAGCAACTCCAAGACACAAGAATTTCAGCTCTTCCCTTTGATATAGAGGGATCAAAGGGAAGAGCTACAGAAAATGAACTTAAAGGTTCAAAAAGCAGAAGGCAAACAGCAAGAGGTTCCAACTTCATATTATTAAAATCCCAAGGCTTTGAGCTGCCTTTTACTTTTGATTTACTAATGGCTAGGGAAGACTGTTCTGCAAACACTTTATGAGTAACCCTACATTTGACTCAAGGAAGGAGATTTGCTGTCCAGGCAGGTTTGTTTCGTGCAGGTGAGTCAGCTTCACACTTCAGTGTGCTTCTTCCCTCTAAACTAGCAGAAAGTCATCCATGATCTGAGAATAAATCACATCTGTGCAGTGCTATCATTCCCTAAAACCATTACAGTATGTCGAAGGTGAGACTGGCAGGGTCATGCGTAGCAGGAACAGATAGGTATTTTGGAGGTTCTTTTAAACTTTGCCAATGGAATATCAAATAAATATGTACTTCAACTAAAGCATGGCAGAAACCACATTTGGTAAAAATTAAGTAACAGTATCACAAATCATGTTGACAGGGTCTTTTTGGCCTTTCTGTGTCTGTTTCTCATTAAAATGGGGAAGGTTTATACTGATTTGTCTCCTGAGATTTATTCTTCTTCCCTTTGCCGCTGAGTCACTATCAGCAACAGAATTATTGTGTGCAAATTAGTTGCACAGGAAGAGTTGGTGACTGGATAGTTTACTTCTGATTTCATGACCAGTGATTAAAATCTTGTCTGCTGCTTACATTATCGTATCAATTAGTTAAAGCAATCATTAATAACTTTACTTAATTATAGCTTAATTTCCTCAAATGTGGTCTGTGCACAAGATTTCAATTAGCCTTAACTCCAAGGTTTGGAGTGGCTGTTTCCAGGGGATTGTCAGTTCGAAGATGTCCCCAGAAACACTGGCTCAAGATCACAAGTTTTAAAAATAACTCCAGAGTTTTTCCTTTTAATTTGCATTTGTTTGTTTGTGAGCCATCAGGGTACGTGCAGACCATGTTTTTCATCATTTGTCCAGAACCAGAAAAGACAGTAACCTTGTTTGAAAATGGAAAGCTGAAATTGTCTAATAAGTGTGACTTTTTGATCTGGAGATTTAAAAGGAGCAGAGACACCCATAAACTATAAATTTTGGCACTCCTGGTGCAGGTTTCTATCATTTCACTCTGCTGTCTTGTAGGCTTTTGGAGTCTTGACTGTCACCTTCTAGAAAGGGCTACTGTGCACAATGTGAAAGATCACAGAATGACAGAATGGTGGGGGTTGGAAGGGACCTCTGAAGATCATCTAGTCTAACCCCTCTGCCAAAGCATGTTCCCTA
>NW_010319649.1:17494-34593 GCF_000700745.2 Antrostomus carolinensis | reverse complement strand
GAAAGTGTCCAGGCAGGTTTTGAACATCTTCAGATATGGAAACTCCATAACCTCTCTGGGCAGCCTGTCCCAGGGCTCCAACACCCTCACAGGAAAGAAGTTTTTCCTTAAGTTTCTCTGGAACTCCCAGTGTCCCAGTTTGTGCCCATTGCCCCTTGTCCTGTCACTGGGCACCACCAAAAAGAGACCGGTCCTTTACATTTGGCCCCCACATTTCAGATATTTATAGACATGGATTAGTTCCCCTCTCAGTTTTCTCTTCTCCAGGCTGAAGAGTCCCAGCTCTGGCAGCCTTTCCTCGTAAGACAGATGCTCCAGGCCCCTAATCATCAAAAAGCTGACCACTTTGTCCACATGCACTCTTTGGAGATAATCAGGTCTTCTGCAGGACTCCATCATTCAACTACTGAAAGCCAGGAAGGAAGGAAGAATGTTGACAGTATAGTCTCTTCCTCGAAGAGGAATTGGTTGCTCCTAGGCCAGACTGACATCCTAGGTAAGATCAGGGTCATCAGATCTTCTAAGAGGTCCAAGTCAAGGATTGAAAAGCACATGCTCTTTGTGAAGATGTCTCATGTTAGGTTCTCTCTAAATCCTCAAAAGAAGAGGACTCCATGCCCATTCTATTGCCCTGCTGCTCTGCTCTTGGGCAGTCTTGAATGAAACAGGGAAGAACAGTTCCTAGAGTTCAGTCAACCTCTAACAAGCAATGAGTGTAGTCCCTCTTGGCAGCAAAGGCAACTTTTGTTCTCTTCGACTGTTCTTTCCTGCCCCTAAAATACCACTCATCACCCTCAGCAATATCAGAGGCTGAACTCCACTCTCCCTTGCATTTGCTTTCACCTAATTAAGGGCCTATTAAACAAGGTCAAATGCCTTCTGAGAAATGACTGCATGGATGGAAAGTCCTGCATGGATGCTCAGCTAAGGATGGAAAAGACCGTGTGTGAGTGCCTGTGTTTCTCAGCCAAGAATGATAAAAGCAATTTGGCCCACCGGCAAAACTGCAACACATTGTGCTGCTGACTCTTTTGAAATAATTCTTTATCAGCAAAAGGCACATTATTGCAAAAAGTCATTCTTTATCTTGATTTTAACTCTTGTGCTGCTAGCACATGTGTATCCTAGGAGAAAACAGTTGTGGGATAATTAAGGGAGTAGGGAGTCCCTTAACTTCCTACTGGGTTGATTGTGTGTTCTATCAGGGATGTAAATAACTCAGAAAGCTGGAGTGAGCAGGTGAGGAATCAATTCAAGGTCTTGGAGAGGTCCCAAATGAGCCATTTATGGCAAGGGAAGAAATTCCACCAGGAACTGTTTCCATCCATGAGATGCATGGGCATCTGGAATTTTATCTCCCACTGTCCCATAGCCTTGGGCTTTTCACACCTGAGTTAAGTATTTTTCTGCTTTGCAAATGCTTTCGTAAGGCAGATTGATGATCTATTCAAGTGCCTCATTTTGCCCTAAAACACATAATATGATAAGTGCACTAGAATGTGGAAAATGTTTGCAGTCGAGAGACAGTCCAGGATTTGGGAGACCTAGACTCATACCCTGCCTTGCTCACAGAGTCCTTGTACAGCTCTGGGTAAAGCAGTGTGACTTCATGTGCCCTGAAGGTAGAGAAGATATTTCCAAGATCAGGACCTCTTTTGGAGCTTTCCGCAGTTCCTGCTGCTGGTTATCAAAAACTCATGTCTCCTCCTGACACCCGAGTGCATGCCTTGATGAGAGCTGGAAAGCTTTGTTGGATCCCAAAGTTCAGAGGGACTTTTGCTATGTTACCATCAAGTATCTTGTCTGAGTTCTGCTTCATGTATTGGAGAGGGACATGCTTCTTGAGAGAGTAACTGTTCTCTTTGTAGAACATCCTGTAGATGACACCAAGTTATAGCTTTCTTGATCCCATCTAGAGGAACGTTGACAAGCCCAAGCTGTGTGGAAGGGACTAGCTGGGAGCAGTTTGATAGTCTTTCACTGGAGGGAAGGGTTTAATAGAAAATGCCCTTTGCTTCATGCTTGGCCTTGCTTCTCCATGCCAGAATCCTGTCTCTTCCAGACCAGCCCCATCTTAGAGAAATGACATCTCTGTAAGCCCATTGCATTAATCACTGGGATCCAGCTGGGGGGGAGTGTATCAGTAAAACTGCTGCACTACTTTGAATCACAGAATCATGGAATTATAGAACGGTTTGGGTTGGAAGGGACCTTTCAAGGTCATCTGATCCAACCTCCCTGCAGTGATTAGGGATGTCTTCAACTAGATCAAGTTGCTCAGAGCCCCGTCCAACCTGACCTTGAATGTTTCCAGGGATGGGGCTTTTCCCACCTCTCTGGGCAACCTGTGCCAGTGTCTCACCACCGTCATTGTAAAAAATTTCTTCCTTCTATCTAGTCTAAATCTCCCCTCTTTTAGTTTAAACCCATCACCCCTTATTCTATCACTACAGACCCTCCTAAAAATACATGTGTCTTAGCCATGGACAGAGTCTAAACCCTGCTTGCCAGAAAGACATGAATTCATATAACTGGTCTCTGGGTCTGAGCACTGCTGGTGAAACTTTACAGCTGATGAGTAATGGTGGAGGCAGAGTGACACGTCCTTGGTCATGCCACATGCCTGTGACAGAGTAGAACATTAGAGCTGAGTCTCCTAATCATCCCTGGGCCAGCGTTAGAGAATAACAGAATGGTGGGGGTTGGAAGGGACCTCAGGAGATCATCTAGACCAACCCCCGTGCTAAAGCAGGTTCCCTACTTTGGGATAAACTTTTGTCCACACAGCCACATTAACACAATTTAATGCCTCAATTTAACACAATTTAATGTCTTTCTCATTAAAAGGCCTCTGTTCAGTAGCAGCAGTGGCACATTTGTGCCTGAACTCTAGTTACACACTCTTCTACGTGTGCAATGGTTGAGGGTAGAACTCCAGCTTTCACACTGCCATCTGTGGATCTGTGTTTGGCTTGAACTTCAGCAATGCCTAATGTCAGCATTCATCTCTTAGCTTGCCAAAGAGTCATCCCCATGCCAGAATGCTTCCTCCACAGGCTGCTCAAAGAAGCTGTGCAGGAGCTGGAGGATGCACAGGGGCTTTTGAAGGTGCTGTGTTCCTGTAAAGGATGGTTTAATTAATCTTTGAAACTCTTTGCCTTAAGGTATCCATGTGGTGGACACAATTGTAGGGGGTTACCTGAAGTCATAACATGAGGAACGAGATGGGTTATTCTGTCCAACCAGGTCTCCCTCCTTCTGTCTTCTGTGTTTTTGCATGGGAACATTGGTCCTTCTAACTCCTGGGGCTCTGCTTTCACAAACTAATAGCTACCTCCTGACTTGCACAGAGGACAAAAAATGAGTAAGACTGGAGGAAAGAGCAAGCAATGCCCATAAATGCAAAAAGCATTTGTAGAGTCATTCTCTGGGTGAGAAGTGGCAGGGACTATCGATCCTCAGGAGAGGGTGACGGGTAGGAAGCCATGCAGATGTGTCCCCTGGGGCACAGTGCTGCCTGGCACACGACGTGTTGGTCATCTGGCACTATTGATTGCGGTGTTGTTCCTCTGCAGTGTGGTCTCTCCAAGTCAAACACAGACTGCTCAGTAGAGCTACCGTGCTGTTTGGGGAAAAAGAGGTGGATCTGTGGAGTTAAATGCATTGCTCCTCTTGTTTTAAATAAAAAATCCACTCCATCTCTCTGAGTCCTGCCAGACTAGTAGGTTGTGGTTTCAGCTGGGAATAAGTCAGAGTATTAAGGACAGCTCAAGGAATTGAGCTGGAAATCTGAAAATCTCCATCCTCCCCTCCCCCAGCCCCTGACCCTGTAATAGACCCAAAAGAAGAAGAGAAGAAAAAGGAAACCTAAGAAGCTGATGATTACATGTGAAGCCTGGCAGATCTGTAATCCTGGACTCCATTAAACATCTGTCTCCTCCAATCTCCCTGACAGCCAGGTCTCCTCTCTGCTGCCTCTCACAAATCTTACATTTGCAGGTCACTTGAAAGCACCAGTTGTTAATCATCCCCCTGCTTTGGTATTCCACTCCAACCCAGACTGGGCACCAGTGCTCGCAGGGAGATAGGATTTGGGCAAGACAGAGACCCTAGCTCAGAAGTATAGACACTTCCATACCTCTTGGGTTTAAGCTTTTAAATCTAACACATGCTTGAGTGCTTTCCCGGATCAGTGCCCGGTCGCTGTCAGAGACCGTTATCTTAATTATTATATTTTAAATATGCTTCAAAAGTTGTTTCCATGGCAGGCTCATGTATCTTATTACTTTCTTTGAAGCAAGTATTTGCTCTGTTGAGACTTTTCATTACACCATAAGTGCACAGAGTTATCATTTTCTGATGCTTCTTCTATTTTTCATGCGATACCTCTGAACTCCTAAGCATATTCTTTGTTATTGGAGATTAATAGGCATTTTACTGTCAGACTTGGGGACAACTTTTCTAAGTGCTCCAAAATTTTCCGTGTCTTCTGCACTCATGACTTTGAGTTTTTCTTGCTTTGGGCCTCTGGTAAATATCTTTCATCATTTTGTTTTGCTTGATATAGTCATTATCACCATAGAATCATCACAGAATCACAGAATGGCTAGGATTGGATGGGACCTTAAAGATCATCTAGTTCCAACTCCCCTGCCATCAGCAGGGACATCTTCCACTAGATCAGGTTGCTCAAAGCCTCATCCAGCCTGGCCTAAAAAATAAATATGTGTAGTAGTAATAAGAAAATTAAATGCATTCCAGAACCTGCCCTTGAAAGGCAAACTGACTTTTAAGTTATGTTCTATTAAAAAAGAACTTTAAAGTCATACTATGATGTTAAAGTTTTTTCCAGTTCTTTTCAGGTTTTGTTGGGGTTTTTTTTTTTTCTGGTTTTGTGATTTTCCAGTTTGTGAATGGAGACAAGTGGACTCAACTACCCTGAAAATTATTTTCTTGTTTTATTTCCTAACTGGATGGGGAAATAATGAGAATTTTTGAGACCTAATTTAGTTTGTCTTGCTTTTTTTTTTTTTTCCTTTAAAAAGATATTTTGGATTGGTAAACTGATCCCTTGTCCATACTCTGTTGAAAAGGGTATATTTGTGTTTTTATCTGTAGTATAGGTTTGACCTGCTTAGCCACTTGTGCAGCTCAGGAAGACACCCAATGCTGACCACACACCTATGGTTGTGTCTTTGGTATATTTGTGTTTTTATCTGTAGTATAGGCTTGACCTGCTTAGCCACTTGTGCAGCCCAGGAAGACACCCAATGCTGACCACACACTTATGGTTGTGTCTATATGATAAACGTAGCAAGGCCAGGGTTTTCAGGTGGTTGGGAAGATTTGAGGTGGTAAAAAAATCCATACAGAATGTTGCACGGATAGATCAGGAGGTGTTTGCCTGCACATTCAGTGGATGTTGTACACGGACAGGATACTTTCTCTGCCAAATGTCCCATGTGTCATTGCCTGAATAAGAGTCAGGTTAGGGTTGGGACGTTTTGAAATAATGGTCCTTAAACTCTTAGTTCTGCTGTGCCATCATAATCCCAGCACTATCCATCTCATTCTGACTCCCTAAAAATCCTAACTTTAATTCACCCAATGAATTCACTTATTTTCCTCTAGTTCTGAACTCCTACGTAAAAACCTGCTCTTGTGTTCCTCCTCTGAGAGCTTGGATCCATGGATGCGTTTGTGATGTATTTATGAACTTGTAAAGCCCTTTGGATTTCTTGAGGATGAAAGACAGTGTTTGTCCAAGATTCCTGCTCCCATGACATCATTTGGGAATCTTTCACTGGAAGGAACCTTCCAGGTACTTTTGAAGTTCACGTGTCAGTAGTTTCTACCCCAAAGAGCAAAGGTAACCCATGTGCTTTCTCCAAGCATCACATCAGGAATGTGTTTTGATGGAGTATTAACTCCAGGATGATTCATATAATTAATCTTGGATTCACAGAGCACTGACACAAAGGAGACAGGCAGACGTTTGCATTGACCCAGCCTCCATCAGGACGAAGCATCATTTTTTTCCTACCAGCTATACTAATAAATGCAATAAACTAGGGAAGACTCTCTGGTGCTGAGACCAGATGGCATGTTGTGGCCTGAAGCTTCATCCAGACTGTGTGGAGAATAACCCAAGCCATTCCTGGATATTGTTTGTGAGAACACAATTTGGACAGCCAAACCCATGCAAGAAACCATGAAAAATTTGACAGTGTGGACTCTCATGGCTCTATAGCACCTCTCCAGCTGTAGGTGGATCCATGGGAGGATCCATGGGGATGGGAATCTGGTTTTCCTCTTCATCACTGGTCATCCTGAAGCCTTTAACCCTGTGAAGGGAAGCCTGTTTAGTGTTGTCTTTTATCAAGAGTTTTCAGGGCCAGCAGTTAGAGGGATCCTCTTTTGGCTTCCTCATGATATAAACTCATCTGTCAGCCGTTGGATAGAGAAGAGGTACGTAACTCCCTGATTGCTATTTTTGCATTCCCTATACTTGTTTCTGAAAACAGTGTTGACATTTAGGCAAAGCTCTTCAGGCAGCTGCTACTGCAAACACTGAGCATTTTGAGTGTCCCCATGTGCTCTGGCTGGGCTGAAGTGTTTCATGCTTTGCTACAGCCGGCTCTGAGCGAAACACTGGTAAGGGACAGGATGTCTTTCACCCACAGGATGTAGTGTCAAAATGAGCCAAGAGAGATTTGAAAACCCTTTCGTCTCCAAAACAGATGGGGAGATGTTTTTCTTTTCCTTCTGAAGGGAGCTGCGTGCTCTGTTTTTCAAGAAGAGCCTTCCCAGGCTCTCCTTGGCTTGCAACCCTCTTTCAACCGCCACATCTATTACTGGGCAAGGAGAAGTGAAGAAGCAGTTAACAGACCTTGTGATACATTTAGGGACATGGTTTAGGGACGTGGTTTAGTAGTTTAGTGGTGAACTTGGCAATACCAGGTTTACAGTTGGACTAGATGATCATAATGTTTTTTTTTTCCAACCAAACTATTCTATGATTTTTTAACAACTTGTGGGATATGGCCTGTTGGTCCTCACCCCTGAGCACCTCTGCTTTCACTGTGGCCTCAACTGATAACCTTAAAACCAAAGAGCATTTACAACTGGGTCAGACTCAAAAATTAGTGGAAAGGAAGACTCTTCTTGCTCTGTGTTAGTTGCTTGATGTGTAAATATCCTTCTACACTAAGACACCAAGAAAGGAGTTGTGGATTCACACGTCTGTGTTATAATCTCTTCCAATGTGGTCCTTTTCTTTGCTGCATTAAATTTTTTTTTCCTCTCTCTCCCTCCCCAAGAGCATTATCTATCCCTGAGACTTTCACCTCAGGCCATTAACTGGCAGGTTGGTCATTACAAACCACTTGGCAGTGACTGATTGTGGGGGTCTCTTTTACTCGTGAAAATGTGGAACTGATTGTCTGGGTGACCCCATTTGACCTGGGGAATTCTGCATTTAACCTGGCTTTAGACATAATAAACTCCAGTAATTAGCAGAGAAATTCAGCAGTGACATGTCTAATTGATTGGAAATGCCAGTCCCCAACGAGATGTGAAGCTGTGTTGGGGGAAACCACCTGACAAGCAGCAGCATGGGTTGTGAGGAGATCCTTGGGATACTGTCAGGAGGCAGGAAAATGCAGGGAAGGAATGTGAAGCATGTTGTAGGTTTGCTTTTCTTTCCAGCTGAGTATACTACAGGTTTGCTTTTCTTTCCAGCTAATGGACTTGATGAACATGCTATCCATCACTAATTATTTATCCCTTTACTCAGCACTTTCCCAAGGTTAAATTTACACCTTTGGGAAAACCCACCTAATCTTTGCACAGTCCATCATAACCATGCTCTTGCAAAAAGAAAAACACCTTCTGTGATCCTCATCCAAAAATCCAGCAGTTTGTGCCCCACCAAGGAAGCAAGTATGGAGCCTGTCTGGGAGAATATCCCCTTTTTCAGGTCGTGGGTTGATGATACCTTCTCTCCCGTGTCAATATGGATCTGATATCCCTTTCCTGGTCTTGCATTTGTGCTTTGACAGTGATGGTAGTTGAAAAACAAGAAAAAAAAAAAATAGTGTATTGATTTATGCTTAAAGCTGTCCAGTTTACTGTCCTGGTTCATGGCAGGACCTCAGGACCACTTGTGTGAGCACCTTGGAGGATGGTATTCTGTGACGTGGGACCAAGAATGGCCTGGGAATGGAGGAGAGATTATCTTTATCTGGTGTTGCTGCTTTTTTTTTGTGGGTTTTTGTTTGTTTGTTTGTTTGTTTGTTTGTGGGGGTGGTTTTGTTTAGTTTAGTTTTGTTTTGTTTTGTTTTTTAATCATGGCTTTCCTGGCTCCTGCAAGCAGTGAACTGGTAGCCCTGTGGACTTTAGGTTATGTCTGTACCAGTATCAGGGAGCATGATCAGGCACTGGAGGTCTCATCCATTAAACTGGTGTGATGGCACATGGCACATCTTCACTGTGGGGTTGGCGCACATTCTCTTAGACAGCCCTGGACATGGTTCAGGGATGACCATGGTCAGTGACTGTTACTGAGAGGCAGTTTGGTTGCAGCTATTCCATTTGCAGGCTAAGAGAGTTTAATGATGTGTACATCTGCTATTCTATATTCACTGACCTTAGGACCAGCAAGTAATGCAGGGCACACTAGATTTACCAACGCAGATACAACTTTACAGAGTAGTACCAACACAGTGTTATGTGATTTGTGTAGATGGGTAAAGTCTCTATGCTAGTCCACAGGATGGGAGATATTGCAAGTTGTCAGCATGAACATTTAGTGTTTTGAGCCTGTACTTCTAATTAAACATTTGAAATATTGATTAAGAACTGAGGTCTATCCTATAAATAGAGGCAGCAGAGGAGAAGAGTGGGTAGACACTTGGGGAAAGTCCACAGATCCCACTGGAGCAGAGTTATTGTGTGCAGTGGGGTCACTGAGCTGGCAGCACCCTCTGGTTAAGGCTGTCTATGGATGCACGAATGTTCCTGGAGGTGGCTACAAAGATAGCTGCTTGTTAGCCACCTTGAGCACATGCCTGTCCAAAGAGATCTCGTGTTTGCATGACACAAGACAAGTATCTGTGCAGTAAGAGGTCCAGGAAGTGCTGGAAAGGTCAGCTATGATGTTCTCAAGACCTGTCAGTGGTGCCACGCAAACAGCTGTCGGACACAGGAGGACACTGTCCTTTTCTCACCTCTGTGTTCTGATTTCCTGAGCTATGCTGAAATCACCAACACAAACTCAGACACTGAACACTATCAGTAGTACCATGTAAAAGGGTTCTGAGGCATTGGAAGGGGTTTCCCAGGGCAGTGGTGGAATCCCCACCCCTGGAGGGATTGAAGAGTCATGTAGACGTAGTGCTGAGGGACATGGGTTAGTCGGGGACTCGTCAGTGTTGGGTTCATAATTGGACTCAATGATCTTAAAGGTCTTTTCCAATCTAGGCAATGTAATTATTAACACGGTTCCTGCAGTGGGTTTAAAAGCTCAGGGCAATACCATGGTCAGGACTGATCCCTGGGGCAATAGGGACACATCAACCACATCTTCAGGAAAAAAAGAGAAGAAAATAAAATTTAGGAATGAAGACACTCTGCCACTTGCCAACAAGGCTTTAGAAAGTTCCTTGGCCTGTTTTATATGATAATGTGGACACAGACTTGGAGGATAAGAGTTTGTTGCGGCTATCATGCCATGAAGGCTCTCTGTTTGCTAATGCATTGGAAATCAACACATTGGTGGGGGGTCCTTGGGTTTCACAACCCACTGAGGTCTCCTGCTGCTCTTTAGATACCAGAAGTTCACTCATCCAAGCTCCTTCGTACTGTTTTGCTTGAGGTGCACTACCTCCTCCCAGCAAAGAGAGCCTCTGAAAACAAAGCCAGGGCTTCAGGTACAGTTTGATATCCTGGATCAATAAATTAAAAAGGAAAAAGAAATACAGTGACAACACCATATGCACTGAAGCATCCTGCGGAGATTGCGGAGTCTCAAAACAAACATTAGATGTGTAAACAGTGTATCAGCATTCCTTCACGAGGGTGGCTGCAGATCCATTTATTGCCTCCTGATCATTTATTTTCGTTAATTTTCCTAGTTAAACACATAAAAGCGCTCATGGTACAGGAGTTCCCTCCTCCTTCACAAACCAAATAACCCTCCTTTCACTTTTGTAGACTTTCTTTTTAAACTGGCAATCAATTCACCTAGTACTAATTGTGGCACAAAATTTACACAATTAAAAAATATGCACTGATTCCTTGTCCCTGTCTTCAGTGCTCAGACAGCTTTGGGGTGTTATTCTCTCTGCTTAGAGGAAGAGCAGTAATGGTTGTGGTGCAAAAAAGATCTTCTAAATACTTAAGTATTTGTATGTGTTTGAGTGTGTCTTTGTTTGCTTCCTCATGCAACTGTTAAGGAGAATTCAAACCTGATAAAGAACTGTAGTTTTGAACCGTTTGGGGTTTTTTTCTTAAAGCAAGGAGACTACTTGTAGGTTTTAGAATTGACAGTTTTGCCCCAGGGTCCTAGAAAAACAGCAAGCCTTTTTACTGGGCAGATGAAATTTTCTTGCTCAGCTAGGTCAGGTCCCTGGAAATATCCTGTGCATTTCAATGGGATATTTTCTTTTTTTTTTGCTTGCATTTGTTATATTTTTTTTTTCTGCCATGTTACCTCTCCAAGATATTAACTTTATTATTATTATTATTTTGCCAAATTAAAAATCACCCTGAATTTAGTGCTCCATTTGTGGGAAAAAAAAATATTTGTTCTGGCTCTGTGATTTGCTCTTAAGCTAGGTCACTGCTCTTTCTTCTGTTGGCTGCGAGGATGGTCATGTGCAACACAGACTTGATGTAGTTACTGTAGTCACTGACTCCTTAGTGATTTCTTGAAAGACGTCATAAAAGGGTCCAGCCTTTTCCTTTATACCCTCTCTGGGGTGGGACTGGCAGCAGGCTGTGGGTGAATCATGGAATCATAGAACTCTTTGGGTGGGAAGGGACCTTTCAAGGTCATCTAGCTCAACCTCCCCTGCAGTGAGCGAGGACATCTTCAACTAGATCAAGTTGCTCAGAGCCCTGTCCAACCTGACCTTGAATGTTTTCAGGGATGGGGCTTCTACCACCTCTCTGGGCAACCTGGGCCAGTGTTTCACCACCTTCATTGTAAAAAATTTAGTCCTTACTTCTAGTCTGAATCTCCGCTCTTTTAGTTTAAACCCATCACCCCTTGTCCTATCACTACAGGCCCTGCTAAAAAGTCTGTCCCCATCACTCTTACACCCTTTAAGTATTGAAAGACGGCAATAAGATCTCCCCGGAACCTTCTCATCTCCAGGCTGAAAAACCCCAACTCTCTCAGCCTTTCTTCATAGCAGAGCTGTTCCATCCCTCTGATCATTTTTGTGGCCTCCTCTGGACCTACTCTAACTGGTCCATGTTTTTCTTGTACTGAGAATGAGTTGCTCTAGGGGCAGGAGCACCATTGTATCCATTCCCCATCATGCAACAGGTCTGTTGTGAGATAACATGGGTGACTGGAAGGATGATACATGAGTTCATCATATATAGGACACATGGAAAACCTGGACCTTCTGCACGTAGATGGATCTACTATAATGTTCATGCCAGGTCACACAAAAAGAAAAAAGCCTTATCACACAGACAATATGTGGCACTCCTCTGAGTTACAAACCTCCCCTTCCATCTTAAAAGAAGAGTCAACATGTAAGAAATCACAACCTGCATGAGTTAGACAGATATCTGCAAACCTCAAAGTACAGAAGACAGAAAATAGGGAATCAGGTTTATTTTTGTCTAGTTGTAAACATTCCCAGGTGATAAAACATGTAGCCAAACTGTCATATGGTGAACCAACATGTAGCATTTTGTAAATATATATCCATGTTTATGTAGGACCTCAAAGTGTGTTACAAAACATGAGTCTTGTTCTGTAACCCTTTTGTGTGCTCAATATCTTCTGAAGTTGTTGACAATTTTGCATGTTCCAGTATATACTTTTATTTATATATATATATATATCTGTACACACACAAACAAATAAATAAATAGATAAATAAATAAATACACACACACACAAAAATATAAGAATCACCTTATCTGCCTGGAAAAGACATCTGGGATAGAAAGCAGCATGTGTTTGGCAGTGCACAGTACCATTACACTAATGCATCTGCAAATGCACTGGGAGACTGGAGAGGGATTATTTGGATAATGGAGTGACTGGGCTAATAGAATTAGCCTCGCATTCACAGCCATAGTGAAGAGGAGGGGAACTGTCCCTTTCAGTCTTCCTAAGCATCTCCTGACATCTTATTCCCCCATGACAGCCCAGGAAAGGGGAGTCTTAAAGCGGAGTGAAAATGTGCTTACTGCACTAACACAGTGCTGGGGTTTTCTGTCCCAGTGAATCAAAGGAGGGAAAGCAAATCACTGGGTGGTCATGCCTTCACCTCGGTAAGACATGTGAGTATAGACTCCAGGAGTCCTGAGCCATCGTCATGCTTCACAAACCTTCCTTCCCTCAAAAGAGGCAAGGTTGGAGGAAATGCATTTGTCACTTGAGCTCCAGACAGCAAATGACGCTGATTTAATTAACCCAGTGAACCCTGCTGGCCTTGTGTATGAGAGCTCAGGACATTGTGATGTGGGGGTGAGTGGAGGCAGGGTGTGGAATGAGAGGGGAGAAGGGTAAAGACATGTGGCCATTGGACCATCAGAAGCCATCTCAAAGCACTTTGCTTCTCACAGCAAAAAGCCCTTTACAATTAGTCTTGATGTGATTTACATTTACTTTAAAGCATCTGCATAATGGAGTATAATGCACAGAAAATGTAGTAATGAGCTTCTGAAAGCTTTTGGGGGATGACAATTCCCATGGAACATGAAATCTCCCTTTTACTGCAACTGGAAGTGAGTCCAGCCTTTACAGAGTGTGTGTCCATGGGCTAAAATGCCAGAAATCTACCTACCAACCTCTCTGACCTGTCAACCCTATTTATGACGTGCCCATCATCACGGTCTCTGGACTTACCCTTTCTTTTCTTCTTTTGCTTTGGATTTATTGTGACTTTGGACTTTAGTTACTTAGAAACCTCCCCTAGGCAGGAGGATTTTAATCTCTAGTAGGACAAAAGGCAGATGAATGTTGCTTTGCTCTAAGTCAGGAGAAGACTGGGGGTTGCTGAAAACCGGATCACCTCCGCCCACACATGGCAGGTTTAGTGGACAGGTTTGCTGCAAGAAAGATCACTCCTACTTACAGAAAGTCACCTTGGCCAAGGACCTGTGAAATTTTAATGCTCCCCACCAAATATTGACTCTCCGAAGGCGTCTGAGTAAGCCTTTTGAGAAGAAGTCAATATTCGTCTGACGTTTCAGTGGATAATGTTGCCTTTCTCTGAATTTCCATTGGACTCTACTGGCCTCTCCCAAACTCATTGCACAGTATCAGAAGCAAGATAATAACATGTGATTAGAAAGAATTGTTCCCTTTGGAGAGTCATTAGGTGTTGTCTACTTCTCCCTGCCTTATTGTGGGTGCATCCCTCTCAACTCAGCAGTTCATCTGAGCCCCGTACCCGAGCTTAGGTGAAATAACTTTCAGCTTAGAGCAATCCTTTTCCATTCGGTTTTCCATAACTCTGCTAAGGAATACGTACAGCCAAAACTTAGGTGCTCACATACTACCAGTGATGAACGCAGTGGAAACATCTAAATAAATGCAAATATATCAGCAATTTTGCATGAGAAGTGTTGTTCTTCTTCCCAGTGGAGATTATGACAGAACAATCTTGTCACTCCATCATGAGCTGACTTGAGTGGGTCTAAGTCTGTCCTGCTAGGTAAAGAAGCTCCAGGTTAGATTTTAAGTAGGGCTGTAGCCATAAATTATTGATGTAGACACATGTGTAGATGCCTTGCTGTTCTCAAGCTAACTAGTTAAATTCTGCAGCAAAGACTCCATCCTGCCCCTGTGGTATGATAATTCCACCATCTTGGGCAATTCAGCATCTGTCCTGCACAGATCTGAGATGCAGAAGAATCCCGGTGGGGTGAAACTAAATATATTGCTTTTCAGGTAGCAAAAATACTGCTGCAGGTTAGATTCTACCAGTTTACCAATCACTTGGGACTCAATCTAAGTTGACTGTGTCTAGTAAAGAAGAATAGTCCTGTAAACAGTGTAGCACTAATATACTGAACAATTAAAGCACTTGTTTCTGATTGAAGTTATAATTAATTAGATTTCCATTTGCAAGGCGTACAGGGCAGATTTCAAAAGAAGTGATAGAAAGAACTCATTTATATTTCTGTTTGTGCTTGTGGGAGTTAGAAAAGAAAGCCAGGTGCACAAGAAGAGTGTGGTGGTTTGGGTGGAGGTAGAAGCCTTTAATTTCAATGGCAGTTTGGACATCTGATAACTGTAGGAGTCTGGAATTTGAATAAATGCAAAGGAATTGTTTTAAGGAGTAAAAGGCACAGGACTTGTGGGCACATCTGCATTGCTGTTTTAAATTTATTCAGAACAGGAGTAAAATTCTGTAACAAATCTCCTAGTTGCCCCTACTTACCAGCTTTTCTTTTTCATCTCAGAATGGCTCAGACTATATGACTCAAACTCCTTTTGAACAGATTAAAGCTCCAGGGCCACAGCCAATGCTAATACATATTCAATCCAGGGGACAAGATTTGGTACATCTTGAAGTAACTCTCCTGAAACATATGCAATATGTACATTGGAAACACACAATGTGCTCTTTGGAAGCATCTTGTGGATCTCTTGTGGCTCTTCACTCCTCAGTGCCTATCTTGTCCCACCCAGAAGCTTGGTTGATGCCTTCATAGATCTGTGACATGCTTGGAAGATGTCCACCTCTGTGATGTAACAATGGGTACCTACCACCCAAGCAGGGCAGAATAGGACCTCCTGGTCTGGCAGCAGGTCTGTTCAATATTTATCTGGCCAAGAAAGAGAGTGAGTGATGCTTGTATGAGCAATGTCATATTTAAAAGGTGTCTCCACTTAACTGGAGGTCATAGTGTATACTCTCCTTGAGTGGTAGCATCATTCCATAAAAAAGCTTTTTCATTAATTAAAATCCCTTAGCCTTGCATCATGCTCAGGGTTTGGTATAGAAGCTTCATTTTTCTGATCAATATATATTACCATATTTCCTAGAAAGAAGCTTTCACCCCCCTCAATTAGCAGATAAAAAGAATTGTGTGCATTCAAAAGCATTTTTGTGCCTCTAATATCCATTAACTTGATCAGAGTTGCAATTTGCCTGTTCTTATGGACTTTTGTCCATATCAGTTACCCAAAGAAACATAAAGTATTGTTGGGTCTCATTCAAATGACATTTCAATAAATGCCAGGGGAAAATTATGATTCTGTACTACCTTTTTTTTTTTTTTAATAAACTGATGAGAATTGCTCTAGATCATGAATCAGGAGTTTGGCTCTGAGATTTCTACATGGTCTCTGTGTGATTCTGCTCAAGTCACTAACAGCCATGTACAGCTCCTTGCAGCAGGGTCTGGTATTTATTTTTATGTAGCACCCTGGGCCACTGATTTTGATGAGGTTTCCAGGCAGGAACAGGGTTCTTAATTTATCCACAATATTAATGAATTTAGATAGGAGGGGGGGAACAGTTTTATCTCAAAAACCTTCCCTCCTTTCCAAATTTCAGCACTCTGGGAGGCCTTTAGGCATCGCGGGCACTCAGTGTCTGGGGGCAGAGCCCTGCGGGTGGACTCACTCAGCAGCAAAATTTCCTTCTTTTCTCCTGCTGGGTTGGAATTAATATTCTTGTTTCAATCCCTTTGTACTGACAACCTAAAAATTAATTGCCTGTGCACATGAGAGGTGAATGACCAGATGCCCAGGAAAGCACAACAGAATTATTGAGCTATTCTACTTTAATTAAATGCATCAGAGAGCTGGGATTGGTGGGGCCCTGTGCTTGATGCCAGTAACATCATTGAGAGGACGTGAAGGGATGACTGCTGCCAAGGGATGATGGAAGCTACTCAAGGAATATAGAAAGCTATTTTAATGCTGTCTTCCTTTGAGAAAGCTGGAGCAATAGCCAATAACCATAAAACTACTGGGGCAAAGCTGCAAACACACCAGGGGCATTCCTCAAGCACTCAACTCTGAGAAGGGAGACCTTCTGTCAATGAGAGGGGAACACAACCGACCGGCAGCTGTGAATTGCCTGCCAAAAGGGCAGCAGGCAGCATTTTTCAAACTCTGCCTAAAATTGTCACCATCCAAACCACTCAAGAGGGAGCAAATTGTGGAGGTCAACACTTCTGAGTCTGATTCCCTGCTGAGTTGTTCATGTTCTAAGACAGCTTGGTTAAAACAGTTACTCCCTGCAAGCCTTGGTTCCCATGATGTGAAAAGTGGGCTGAACTAACCCCTCACAATAAGAAACAGTATTAAACAACATCCCTTAGTTGATGGACTGCAGCAGTGGTTACTGAATCCTGCACGATCTTCTGTAAATTGTGTCATGGTTGTTCCTGTCCTCACTCAGCAGACCACAGGCTACCTGGATCAAGCTCAACAAATTAATCTCTGTGTCTTTTATGCATATTACAAGGGACTTGTTCACTATAAATGCCCATGAAACACCCAGATTTCTAAAGTCCTTTTTGGTTGTCATCTTATCTCCCTTGGAAGAAAGGAAGCTCCATGGCCCAAGAAGATTAGGAGCCCAGAGTTTTTGTTTGTAAAGAACTTCAAGCCACATTAATAGAAGATACTATCCAAGAGGAAAAGTTTCCTCTTTCTCCTTGCTTATTCTTCCCACCACTGACTGGAAAGAGACTGAGCACAGTGCAACCATCACTGCTGGTACCCAGTTGACAAAGGAGCTGGGCACCATGTCTTCCTGGTAATGCATCCATCCTTCTGGAATGAGGGGCTCATCTACTACTGACCTGTGGGTAGGGCAGACTCATTTAGGTGGAAGTGATGGTACTCAAATTACTGTAGCATGTTTGTCTGCATATAGGTAAAGAATCCA
>NW_010319649.1:0-17460 GCF_000700745.2 Antrostomus carolinensis | reverse complement strand
TGGAAGTGCTTAAGGCCAGGCTGGATGAGGCTTTGAGCAACCTGATCTAGTGGTAGGTGTCCCTACTGATGGCAGGGGGATTGGAACTAGATGATCTTTAAGGTCCCTTCCAATCCAAACCATTCTATGATTCTTTGATTCTTTCAGGGTGAAAGTTCTACCTGCAGTTCTACCTTAGGATAGCATGAGCTACCCTCAGCAGAAGTCACATCACTCCAGTGCTTATAAAGGGAGTCCAACCAGCTCATTTGTAGGGAAGTATTTGCATTATATGTGAATGAAGATGAATCTTACTTTACATGTCCTGTATACCACAGGTAAGAGATCTTGGCTTGTGTCCAGTCTCCATGCTGGGCCAGAGATGCTTGGGACTCTGGCTGCTGTGTCACCCAGAAGCATCCTCAGATATTTGTCCAAGACTCCCACCCAAAGCAAAGACCAGGTTGTTGTCAATTGTTCCAGTCATTCCAGCACAGTGTCAGTGTGTGGCATGCCTCCTCTGGGCAATAAATACATTTTCCCCCAAGGAAACAGTTCTTATCCCCTTGGGAGGGGGAAGTAGTTTCCACTGCTCTTCATTTCCCTCTATCCTCAACCTTCTTCCCCAGATCCTTGCTCTGTGTATCTGAGATGCACTGAACAGAGATGATTTGGGGGACTACTGTTCAAAGAATGACCAGAAATGGGTTCTAAGAAGTCACATATTATCACTTCCTCTGCTTTAAGTCTAAGGTCTTGGACCAAATGGTTTAGCAAACTCATGTTGTACTTTGCTTACAGCCATTGAGATTTTCTTGTCACCCTGTTTTATTCTGACTATTTCAGAGGTCCCAGCCACTCTGAAAAGGAGATGAACAAGAAACCACATAGCTTGCAGGGACACAGATCCCAGATTATGAGATGACCCTCCTGAAGTTAGTAATGTGGCTCAGACATCATGGAGTGGCAGAATTAATCCTCCACTAATTAAAGCTAGTTACAGTATTTTAGCACTCCTTTCAGAGTCTCCAAAAAAACCAAACCACCACTGGTGTAGAAAATATGTCTGGGGATCCCAGAGGCAAAAGTGCTGACAAAGAGCTCCAGAAGAATTAGAAAAATCAGTGATCCATGGCAAAGTCTTTCAAGGGCATTTGTGGGGCTATTTCTCAGAGTGCAACAAGCATATAGAAACACAACAAATTAGTGGAAATGGCTCCCTGGATGAGCTGAGATGTGGAAGCTCCTTGGTTCAGTTCTTATGGACAAATTGCAGAAGATATCAGGATGCTCTTCCAAAAGTTTCATTCATCTCCTGGGCTATTTATATTCTCTTGTAACCTTTTGGGCAATGTGACTGCATGTGATCCAGTAGCTGCTATTCACCTGGGACAGGTCTGTGCTCTTCACCGTAGACGTCTGTGTAATCATGGTAGAAAATGCATGGTGTAATATATCTCAAAGCCCAGTGACTACTTTTGTGCTGAATTTCAGAACAGCCAGAAAAATGTCTGATATTAGGAAAGGGTTTACAAAGAACTGACTGTGCTACAAGAGAACTTCCACTAATCCTTAGATGTTGGAGGAAGATATGTTGAACCCTGGAGTTGTACTTCAATGTATAAAGTTGTTCTTCTATGTAACATGAAGATAAATTTAAGAGAAAGCTCAAGATAAAGTGCTAAGGATTTAGAAACAATGGAGTTTGGACTTCAAGTTTGATTATTGGCTGAAGAAAAAGAAAATGCAGATTATCTGCCTAAATGTACCATCATAACTGAAACCTCAAAGATGCTGTCGAGTCTTACAAGAGGTACAATGGAAAGGTTGGACATAGCCTATTATTGGAATAACAAAGAACTGCAGGAGAACACTAAAAAGTGAAAAAACAACTTCAAGATGGTGGAGATTTTGGTATATCCAGCATGGTGTTGCCACCAACCAGCATGGGACCATTGGAAGCCTTTGGGCAATATTAGGATTGTGGCCAGACAGGAAGCTGCAGTAAAAAATTAAGAGCATCTAGGGGTCTTCACTGAAGCTGAGTGCATGGATACCTTTCAGGACAACTCTAATCACAACATAAATGAGTTTGCTGCACCAGTCCAGGGCAATGGTCCAAGTCTAGCATGGTATCTCAGTGCCTGAAGGTATAGAAGTGATCATCTGACAAAGATCAGCTCTAGTCTAGTTAAGTGGAAGGTGAGCATTCATTGATAGTATCTAAAATATACCTTTATAGTTTTAGTCTTTTTATGTGCCCACAAAGATACTAGATTTCTGCACTGCTCCTTTAATTTTTATGACATTCTGTTTATTTCTGTGGTGAGCATAAACTTACTGTCTGTTCGTAAAAATGTAAGTTCACAGCATGGTCTGCTTTATATGTGTATATATATGGAGATACACAATGTCTCTCCCAGCATGCAGAATGAATAAATTCTGGAGTAATTTTTCATTGATGCCTTTATGAGCTTCAAGGAAAAAAAAAATAAGACCTCAAAAACTAATAAATAATTTATTCCAATAAAATTGCTGTTTACTACCCTGCATGGTGGACTTTAGCTAGCTCAGTCAGCACATGGGATGCTGGACATCTTTATATTGTTTCTTATTATTTCTATTTTTTCAGGGAACCCATGAAGTCTGTGTGTATATGCATATGTGTAAGAACATGTGTATGTGAAGGCAAGAAACAGGATAAAAGAGAAACAGTTTCTTTCTATTTGTAGAAAAGAGATCTCACCCTCCGTTTTCGATCTGCAGGCCCCCTTTATAATGCAACACAAATGATGGATTCATGACACCTCTCTTCAGAATAAGAGTGGTCACTGGTGGTCAATAGAGTTCCTGGGGAGTTTTTCTTTTCATCCTAAAAAAGCATTTAAAATAGGCCAGATGAACTGTGTCCTCTTTACATATACATATGCACACAGTGTAATCACATGTAGATTTTATGTGGTTTGCCATAATAATATGGTTTTGTGTGTTTGTATAATTAGCACGTTACAGTTTTGCTTCCTGTGCACATATAGGTGAGCATATATGCTGTATGTACATGTACATGTCTAACCACAAGACACATGACTACACTGGCGTTACGTTACAGAGAGTAGTAAGGCACTAGGAAAAAAAAACAGAAGGAAAGGAAAAAAAGATTGAATCTGCGTATTAATCTTGAGGTTCTGTCTTAGAAGTACCAAAAATGTGACATTCAGGGTTATCTACCCAACTTGTTGTAACTATTGAGTAGCTAATGTTACCTACGTGTAATCTTGAGGTTCTGTCTTAGAAGTACCAAAAATGTGACATTCAGGGTTATCTACCCAGCTTGTTGGGGAGCTAAGGTCACCTATGCACTAACATCTTGCTCCGTGTTACATGATTGAAGCTGTAAGGCTCTGACCCACGTGGCTATAGCTAAAGGTGGCTTTTTGCTCTCTTCACGAAGCCCTACCCACATCAGTGCTAAGATTGTTGCAATATCAGTATTTGCATCCTGTTAAAGTTCTTGCCTGATGTTGGGACTTGATGGTGGAAATGATCCCATGGTCTTCAGTGGGATGACTCATAGGTGCATGATTTATACCATGGGGCAGGAGAGGCAGTACAAGACAAAAGTCTAGGTCAGCAACCAGGGTGCTGGCTTAGACTTTAAGAAACAGGGCTTTACTGCTGGCCCCTAAGGTGAATCCTTTCTATTTTTCCTCTTTGTTATTCTGATCTCTAGGAGATTGATGAATTTCATCTCCAATGCCCTGAAGCTCCTTTCTCCCTGCATTTCCTGCCGCTCTTGTCCATTTAGACTTGGACCAAAATGTCTTTTACTACTTGTTTGCAGCAGGGCACAACACAGTGGGATTCTTCTCTCAGCAGGAGGCTCTTGCCATATAAATAAAATAGCACAGATAAATGATTACTTTGCCACTGGGCTTGTTCAATGGCTGATGCTTAAATGAAACAACTCACAAATTCACGCAGAGGCGCATATAAAACAGCAAGTTGGGAAGAGCAATGCCTGAACTCTTCCCCTGCTAATTCCAGCAGCTGGTTTAAGTTGGTAAAGACAGACTAAAACTTGAGAAAGGAGCCTGGGATGTAAGATTCCTGCAAAATTTTAGGGAGAGCAAAAAAGAGTGGAACAAAGCGGGCTCTGGGTTGCTATTGCTCTAGAATATTGCTGCCAGTTGCTCAGGCACGCTTTATATGATTACTGTTTCCAAGTAAGCCTGGATCTGTATTTCCCTTAATGTGCCATGGCTGCTTCTCCTGACCTCTTTCACGCTGCCTATTACCTCAGCTCCGCTTCCCCTCCTTTCTGATCGAATTACTAAAGCACATAGTGGAGTCTCTTGGCTCAACAAAATTTAATGACAGTGACAACAGAGGAGGATAATAAAGATAAATCAGCTGCTCCCAGGAAGGAAAGATGAAGTAACAACAGAGTGAGTTAGAAGGCTACACCATGAAGTGACCCTGGCAAGTGCATGGTCCTAGTCATCCCTTTCATCTCAACGTCTGCATTTCTTCTTTTTTTCAAGGAATGTGACAGAGAAAAGTAGAGAGGGGAGGGAACCGAGACACTAGAGACTCAAGCCACATTTCTGCCTCAGGCATGTACTTGCTGGGGTTCTTGAGCACATCACCTCTTCAGTGTCTCCTCCCTGAGGCTGTAGGTTCCAAACAGAAACGGAGAAATTATTCATTAGGCCGACTGCAAAGAACATGTCAGCTGTTGGGTTTTCATCTCATCTGTAGCCCTGTATACTAATATGATCCACATAGTTAGTAAAGGGAAAAGGTGTTTGTAAAGGGGCTTCAGTAAGAGCTCAATACCTATAAACTCATAAGCTCATCAAATTATGTTAATCCAGCTTTTTCCAATAAGCTGCTCTCATGGAAGCCAGTGAAAGGAGGCTCATGTCTGTATTTGTCTAGCAAACCATGCTTCGCAAGAGAGTTATGAGAGACTGAGGCTCATGTCTAACCTTGCCCACCAGCTAATGCTGCATGATGGATCCAGGGCTTCAGTGAATGGCATTTAGTATGATGGGCACAGAGATGACCTCATCTCCCAGGTACAGCAGGAGAGAAGAGGTAGAAATAGAAATAAACCATTTCTCTTTTATCCTGTTCCTTGCCTTCACGCACACATCAAACTGGATCTGAGCTTCATACCCCGCCCAGACCTCCTGAAAGGGGAAAACAGCTGTTGGGACTGCAATAACTGTACATCCACCTCTGTCTTCCTCCTAAAGACAAGCAGGGACAAAGCCTGGAATGACTGTGCTTATTGCAATTGCTTTTCTGACATTTAGTGTGTTTCCAGTTGCAGAACATTTGCTGTTTAATGATAACTCCTGAAAAAAATCAAACCCACACTCTTCTAATTGCAATCACATTCCTCGCCTCTCCCCAGGTTGCTAAATTGTTAAATGTTTGCTGCATTGATCTAAATAGCTGAGCACGAAACAGTGAGCTGTAGTTGAGACCTCCTGCGAGCTCAATAAACTTAATGGACAACCTCAAGAACTTTAACTGGGAAGATTTAGTTCCCAAAGAAGAAGGAAACATATACCCGGAGCAGCTTTGTCTGCCTGTTGTCCCTCATTTTGCCAGAAACAGCTGTTCATGCTGGGATTAGCTCAGAGGTTTGTACTGAGCAGAGGCTGACTCACAAGAACAAAATCAGGAGATCATTACATCTCAGTGCAGGCTCCAACTGCTTCAGGCTGCACAGGAAGAGAGAAAATTAACTGGAGTACAAGCCCAATCTGCACAACTTTTGTATGTGATAGACAAGCAGGAGAAGCTCCACAGGATGAGTGCTGCAGGTCTTGGGATGGAGCTCCAACCTGGGGGCTGGAGAAGACAACTGCTGAGAAGACAGAGGTGGCTTGTCATACTGATTGTCTTGCTCTTGTGCCTTGCCTTAATGGAGCACATTTGTTCAGGATTCATGTAAGACAAATGCTCAGAAGAGGAAGAAAAAAATGGATTATTTTACAAAGTAATCCCTAATTACTCAGAAATTCTACATCATTCCAGACACTGAGCACAGCATCGCTGGTGTGGGGAACAAACTGTCTCTCCATTTTATCGGGGAGGTGGAAGAGTCTTCATCCTCACATACATTTCCCTTCTAAGGATAATCTCTGGGTTAGGTTAGAGGCATTGTCCTGGTTGGTAAAATGGATGGTCTGGGTTGGGAGGTCATGTTGGACTGATTATATGAGTTGGTGAAACCCACAAATGGACAGCATGTGCAGAACCACAAGACAATATCTGTTGAGTGCTCTCCATCCTCAGCTGATGGTTGCCATAAATAAGGGAGGAACATCTTTCCACCTAACAGCACAATTTAATATGATATGGATGATGTGTTTAGGGACTTGGTTTAGAGGTGGAGTTGGCAGTGTTAGGTTTATGATTTGACTTGATGATCTTAAAGGTCTTTTTGAACTAAACCTGTTCTATGATCAGAGGCATTATAGCAAAAGAACCACTACTGCTTTAGTGACAGTATGTGGCTTTGTAACAACTTATTTTCTAACAATGAGGAAAGCTCTGGAGGGGAGGAGAGAAGGAGGTTAAAATGTTGCTTGGCCAGTCTTTCACAGTAAAGCTGTGTTTGTAACTCAGGGGCTTCTCTCTACTCATCTTGGTCAGAAGATAGCTTGTGGTTGGAAATAGCTCTGGAGGCTGTTCTTATAAGTCCTGAGTAGCCCACAGGGCTTCACCAGACAGACTCTCTACCCCCAGTTTAATACTGATGTGAACTCAGGGTCACCTTTCTCTGTGTTTCTGTCTTTCAGGCTAGGACTTCCTCCCCCCTTCAGCCCTGTAACATAATAAACAATGACTCCAAATGATCAGTAAGCCCATTCCTCCATGGGTAAGTCATCATTGCCTGAAACAGAGCAGTCTGCACTTTCATCATCTACTGATGGCTGCTGCTAAGTCTTTCTTTTTCTTTTTCTTTTTCTTTTTCTTTTTCTTTTTCTTTTTCTTTTTCTTTTTCTTTTTCTTTTTCTTTTTCTTTTTCTTTTTCTTTTTCTTTTTTCTTTTTCTTTTTTTTCTTTTTCTTTCTTCTACTCAAAATAGCTTACTAGTGTCATGGCCCAATAATTAAACCATAAAGCACCAAAGATCATAGGAAATCTCCACTGACAACAAGACTTAGACATACTGTACCAGGGTAACTCTGTCTGAAGATGGTATTTATAAGCCATCCAAACTCACCTTGTGCCTTTTGCCAAAATATGACCACAATGCATGCAATTTCAACTGCAGACAGGTTAAAATGCAGTTACCTCCAAGGAGGCTTGTTCACAGCATGTGAACATGTGTGGGACAGACAGCTGAAGAACACATAAAGCTTGACTGAAACAGCAAGTGCAGGCTCAGCAGGGTACAACAACATTGTACCTTAGTTCGTTGTAATTAATGCTCCTGAAGTTCAGTATCCCCTTCCATGTTGACCAATGTCCTGGAGTTGTGTTTTACTACTCAACCTCACCAGTTCTGCCTTGCAGGAATAGTATATACATTCTGGTATATACATGTTGCCACCCTCTCTTTCTTCTTCAGTGGGGAAAGAGATGAAAGTTCATGTTTCCCCTCTGTTAGGTCACAAAGTGTTATTTTGGGCACCTTCCAGAACTCATTCATTACCTGTCACCTTGCAGAGTGAGGACAACGTAAGGCTCTGCCACATGCCGTATTGATCCCTTGACTTGATTAGTCGGTGTATTGAATACCCCTGCTTTTCTAATCTAATTAATGCAAGATAAATACTCCATGTTGGGGCCTGGAGTCACGTTCTAAGAGTAATCAGGGAGTGGGACTGATTAAAGCCAGAAAGCTTCAGGGATAATTTATGAACTACTTGACACTGCTGACAGGTTGGGGTATTTTGAAGGGCTCCGTGTGGGGGCTGGTTCAAAATTGTCTCTTTGGCAGGCTCCATATCCAAATTCCTCCTCACCTCTCGGTACGATAGCTTTAGTTTTGAAGGGGTCTAATCTCTGGGGTGAGACAAAACCATGGGGGGGGTCAAATCATCTGGTTTGACATCCCACCAGCAGTGGGACACTGTGCCAAAAAGGCAGAAAAGACTTATTCTTTATGTTCTTTTGAAAATCACCAAACGGCATGGCTTGATAAAATTATACAGCGCTGGGCACATGAGGACTGTGCTTTTGATTAGAAATCTGAAAGAAAATAGAAATAAATTGTTGAGATGTAGTTTAATTCCAGATTGTCCCCTTTTCAGCCCAGATCTTGGTGTTTCAAGACAAGGGAATGCTCTGGATTGATAGGTATAACTGGACTAGGAAAGGTGATAACATTAACATTAACTTATGTCACATGCATGAATTAATTAACTCAGCTCCACTATGAGGTAAGTAACATTCACTATTACTGTTGTGATGTTTTTTTTGGCAAGGGGAGTTTTCATGGTCAAATGAAGGAAGTGTGTGTTGCAGATGTGGCGAGTTCCTGGGGATGAACTTAGTCCCAGCCACTTCCTAAGGTAGATCCTTTCTCTTATGGAAGGAAGCTTAGCTAGGTGAATTGTCATAATGGATTAATTTTCACCTTCCTTTGTGTTGTCCTCCATCAGTGGGAGCTCTTACAACACTCTGACTAGATGATGTTCATCCTCCCACACCTTGATGAACATCTGGGTGTGGGATCACCTCCTGCAGCCCCTGTTCAAGCCTGGGAACACACTGAAACAGAGAGCAGACAGGCTATGGAGGAGAAGTGAGGAGCAGAAGGTTGGAAATCCAGTGCAGTCTATGGAGAAACCAGTTTTGAATGTCTCTGGGGTCCATCAAAGTTTGGAACAAGAGTCTGCTGTGACATGAGGAAAAGTGCAACGGGCACTGAGGGTTAGACCAAGGTCCGTCTTCCCTGACTGCAATCACACCACGCTTGGGATGGCGTGACAATATTTTCAGGGAATGGGGAGCAGGGGCACAGGGTCACTGATGACAATGGCAGGATCATTTATTCCAATTTCTTTCTTTTGCATATGAGTTTTCCCAGGCGAGATCACAACATACACAGCCAGGGGAAGGCAAGGGCAAGTTCAGCAGCCAGATGTAATTGCATTTTCCTCCACAATTGCCCCCAGGGCTGAGCCAAGGCCCTTCTGTGCCTGTCTCTCTCCTCACAATGCATCATAGAGAATTGGTGTAAAATCCAGTTAAAAGGCCACTCTCAGGTCTCAGCTGCTGCAGCATAAATTGCGGATGAATTTTTCCTCTCCAGTATACGCTTGACAAGTTTTGTCATCCAGCCCCATATGGCTGGGTAGCATTTCTTCTCTCAGCTTGGTCACTGGTCTCTCATCACAGCCCTACTAGCTGCTTGTGAACTCTTTCTGAACATGACTGTACTTCAGGCTCCGTGTTTTACAGCGATGTCATTATGGAAAGATATCTCTTCCTACATGTGTAAAAGGGAACCCAAGATTGATGGAGTGTTGGAGTGGGTAATCACAAATCCAGCTGCCCAGAGGTAGCTGAGAACAGAGATGGTGCAGGGCAGGGGCGAAAGGGTAGTGGGGCCTGAGGGAGCTTTGTAGGGTACATTTATTACAGTCTTGGCAGAGAGATGCAATTTATATGGACGGAGCATAAATCCTGTTTGAGTTGCACAAGACTCCATATGGGCAGCTGAGCACCTGGGTCTGCTGGGGTGCTGGAAGCTGGGACTTGGTGCTACTGTGGTCATTCTGCCAGCTCTCTGGCTTTTCCTCTTGCCTTTTGTCTGGCACTGCCTCTTCTCTTTCAGCTTTTGGTAACCTCCATCCTCTGCCCATCTAAGGGTCAGCCTCTCTCCCAGGCTTGGACAGCGGTGCCAGGTCTGTTGAGGTGGGTGCAGGTGAACAGGAAGGACATTTCCCTGCACTCTGCTCACCATGAGACATCTCTACTGGACTTAGAGTCCACTGAGAACCTCTGCTTTCTCCTCACCAAACTATTCACCTGCAGGAGGCTCTGGTCTCTCCAAACACTTCATGGTTGCCAAGATGTGTCAATAGGCAATGTTGATAGAATGCTCTAGCTGAGACCTTGCAACTGATCTCATTTTGCTTATCCTCAAATCATGGAGAGCATCTCTTATCTCCTCAACTGTCCCAGTAACAACTGCCCCATACCATGCACTGTGGCAGTGGGTGCACATGTTCACCCTCCTGCTTCATCAGTGTTGGCCACAGGTCCACCTGCATTCAGCCTTTCAGGCAGGGAGGATGTAATTGCATTTTCCAAGCCCCAGGAGTCATCACTATGCTTGTGTCACAAGCATGTGGGGGTCCCATGGACTAGTAGTTGCACATGCACTTGCATGGATCTCCACTGTGCCCTACCTCACGTACCCCTGAAGGCACTTGTCTCTGTGTATCACCATCATTATGCTGGAGTTTTTTGGGCACAACATTTGCTTTCAGGGACGCTTGGGCCTTTTTTGCATTAGGATACAGCTGTTGCAAATCATGGTGCTGCCTGTCCAGAGATGGTTTTACGGCACTTGTCTCTGTGTATCACCATCATTATGTTGGAGTTTTTTGGGCACAACAGTAGCTTTCAGGGATGCTTGGGCCTTTTTGCACTAGGATACATCTGTTGCAAGTCATGGTGCTGCCTGTCCAGAGATGGTTTTATTGGGGATAAGGATGTTGTCATACTGGTTTGTGCTGGGGTACATGCTTTACCTCCATACCCTTCCTGACAATCTACAGTGCATAAACTCCTTATATCTATTAATTTTCCTCCTAGCATCTGATGGGAAGACTTGTCTGTTTTTTCATAATCCTGAAAAAACATTTCCTTTTTCTCTTATGTTTTGGATGGTGGAATACTCTATTTGCCTGGGTGGCCAAGAAGGTCGACGGCATCCTGGCCTGGATCAGGAATAGTGTGACCAGCAGGACCAGGGAAGTTCTCTTACCCCTGCACTGGGCACTGGTGGGGATGCAGCTCAAGTGCTGGGTTCAGTTTTGGGCCCCTGACTCCAAGAAATATATGGAGGTGTTGGAGCGTGTCCAGAGAAGGGCAACAGAGCTGGGGAAGGGTCTGGAGCACAAGTGTGCTGAGTTCCCAGCTGAGGGAACTGGGGTTGTTGAGGATGGAGAAAAGGAAGCTGAGGGGAAACCTTCTTGGTCTCTCCAACTCCCTGAAAGGAGGGTGTAGCAAGGTGGGGGTAGGTCTGTTCAACCAAGGACCAAGTGAGAGGACAAGAGGAAATGGCCTCAAGTTACACCAAGGGCAGTTGAGATGGGATGTGAGGAAGAATTTCTTTGCTGAAAGTGTTCTCAGGCATTGGAAGGGGTTGCCCAGGGCAGTGGTGGAGTCCCCATCCCTGGAGGGATTGAAGAGTCGTGTAGACATAGTGCTGAGGGACATGGGTTAGTCGGGGACTTGTCAGTGTGAGGTTAATGATTGGACTTGATGATCTTAAAGGTCTTTTCTAATCAAGCCAATTCTGTGATTCTATGAAATTTTCTGTTATTTTGTCCCTGTCATTGTACAGTCACTCTTCTCTGGATTTAGGCCACCCTTTGTGCACTCCAGTTTCTATTTCCAATTTACAACAGCAGATTTGCTATTTGGTGAGAGTCTGCAGACACACACACGTAGCAGTCCTAAGAACTTGAAATAAGCCTTGGAAATTAAATAATAAATGAAGGCACTCCTCCCTTCCCAACACATGCTACGTGTTGCTTCAGCAAACGTTGAATAAATCACCAAGGTATGTGGTAATAAATCTTACATGAGATTAGGACCATCAGAACTTCAGCGATTGTGTGGGGAATGTATAAATTTCACATGCAGATATAATGTAAAAAAAAAAAAAAAGAAAAGAAAAAAATCTTTAGAATAGTTATTAACTTTGGAAACACTTGATGAGTTTTGATTCATTAAGTGTTTCACAGTCTTGTTAATTTAATAAGTACCGATGAGGCTGTAATGTAAGACAACAATCAGTAATTTGGAGGGGGAAAATAATAAAGTAGTCATTACACAGCAGAACGTTTAATCAAAGAATGTGGAAACTTACAGTTTCACATTAATTTGAAAAGGTTGGAGATTTAAAATTAATATTAGCTCTGACACAGGGAGGCTTTCTTTACAAGCAGATAGGGCTTATATAATTGCTTAAAACAGAATTAAAATGCCTGTAAGTTTAATGGCCTCACCTCTTTAACTGGATTCCCAGGCTCTGTAGGTAGAATAGAAACAGAGCTAGAACAGTTGTGGTCCTTCAAAGCCCCGAGTAAAACTCACTTGTGGAGATGTGGCTACCTGGAGCATTAGGGTGATGAATCACAATGCAATTAGGCTTCTCTTGAGGAGAACAGTTAAGCACCTGCCTAAATATAAACAGGTACCACTCTGAATGGGAAAATATCTAGGGAGGAGGTGAAGTACTCTATTGAGTTTTGGACTTCCAAATATATTGACAATTCACAACCTCAGCAGAACTACCTGGGATGTTGAAGGGAAACTTGGGCATTGATTAATGCTCAGTGCTCCGGAGCTTTGCCCTGGTTCTGGTTTCACCCAGCCTTATTTTAGGGTTACCCTATGTCTCATGCAGCATCACTTCTTTCCATCAGCTGTCTCTGACTTTCTAGTTGGTCTATGCCTTATTTTGGGTTAAACCTGACAGTTTTAAACAAAATAAACTAAGAAAGAAAACAAAGTTTCTGCACGACTTTTTTTCTGCTGATCACTTAGTAAGTTTGGAACTCGTTCCCAAATCTCAATAAAATAAGGCATAGTGAAGATACATGTGTTGTGATGACTGATGGTGGACAGTGTTCTCTAGTTGGGAAAAGATTAAAAAAATCTCACCCTAGAAGCAACATAATAAATATACACAGGTGAGGTATGTTGAAAATTTGCCTGCAGAACAACTTGCAGATGATATGTTTGCTCAGCATATGACAAAGCCCCAACATCCAACAGAAACTGTCAAATATTTGGCATTGTTCCATAACCGAGTGTAAGAAAGGCCACGTGCAGATAGAGCTGCCAGAAATAGATGGGAAGATCAAAAATCTCAGTCTTCACAGCTTTGTTTGTCACTGACTTCAGTCCACTAATTTTATAGGATTAAGATGGTGTCACAGAAGCTATCATGACACCTTCAGTAGGCAAGTGTGGGCTTACAAAAAATGTTGTGATGGAGTTTCAGAAACCACAGGGATGTGTGAACATCAAGTGTTGCTTTGACAGCTTGTTGTTTGGAAATCTAAGGTGTTCTGGGATATCTCCTCTAGAGTCCTACTCAACGCTTAACAACAGGCAGAGAAATGACCAGTCATTCATGAAACCATCCCACATTTTGCTCAGAGCCTGCAACTGTGTAAGAAATTTGGGAATTCTGGCAGTTCTCAACAAATCTCGGACTTTGCTGTTTTCTGGTGCCCCGTGCTTGAATGAAAAGAACTCCCAGGAGACTAAGACATACTGAACAAGACTCAACTGTTCTATGTCTACCACAGAGACATCTCCATCTGACTTGTTATCTGAGACTCCATTGGCAGTTGATGGAGAGATACAGTTATTTTTATGCTGTGACCCATCTCACTTACTTAAGTGTCTATACTAGGATTAGACTAATCCTTCCCCAGAAGTTCCTGTGTCTCTCTGCTGTCCAGAGAGGGAGCCTAGACAACTTGCTTACATGCAGCCATCAACATTTCATCCGTTGAATTTTATCCACAGCTGCATGTCCATATTTGTGTCCATCTGTGCCTGTGTGTGTTTGTACCATGGAGAAGAAAAGGGCCAGGTGGACATTGCTGCTGAGTGTCCAGCTCCAAGATAACTTTGTGCTTAAAGGAGGCCTATAAGAAAGATTGGGACAGACTTTTTAGCAGGGTCTGGTAATGGTTTTAAACTAAAAGAGGATAGATTTAGGCTACATGTAAGGAAGAAATTTTTTAAGATGAGGGTGTTGAAAGACAGTCCCAGGGTGCCCAGGGAGGTGGTAGAAGCCCCATCCCTGGAAACATTCAGGGTCAGATTGGATGGCGCTCTGAGCAACCTTATCTGGTTGAAGACGTCCCTGCTCACTGCAGGGGGGTTGGACTAGATGACCTTGAAAGGTCCCTTCTAACCCAAACCATTCCATGATTCTATGATAACAAAACGAAGTCATTGCATAAGTATTTCTGAAACAAGGGCAGCTCGATATGGTCTTCTTAGAGTTGCTTATGCTTCACATTTTCCTGGGCAAACCCCATTATTCTGTGACTGATTATTTTCACATTTCTCCTTATCCCAATGGTCTACAATCTACCCATAACTCTTAATTTGGAGTGATTATACGGAGGACAGGGTAACACCCTCCAGCTGAGTAGAGTAGGAATGATGGTCTGACAAGCAGCAGGAACTGATAAATGTGATGTAATTTGTCCTCTGTCTGGACTCAACTTGGGTAACCAGGACAAATCTGTCCAGCAACCGTTTGTCACTTCCTTAAGCGGGGCTGTCCAGACTTTCTCCCAACCAAGGACAGTGAGAGCAGAGAGAGCAGTTCCCTCGGAAAGTCTAGCTGCTGGGGAAGGCAGCTTGTGATTCAGCTTGGAGAGCACCATTAGCAGCCTGAAAAGGTGGACTAATTAGATGGATTTCAGGCCTGCGTGGGCTCAGCTTTTGCTTTGCTGCTGCTGCACGTGTCCCTTGGGACTCCTGAATATGGAAAAGAGCTAACTTTGACAAATCAAGAGCAGGAACTCTCTCTAGTTTGCAATACTCTTTTATTCTGCTTCCAGCATGCAAATCATCAGCTCTAGTCTTCGGGTGAAAAGGGATTTTTTTTCCTTCTGCAGAAACTTTACCTTTTTCTGTTCTCCCTGAGAAGCAGTGAAGAAGATCTGTGCTGTATGATGGAAAGAGAAAATCCGTGACAAAACCAAGTTGGTATATTGGAAGGAGTTGGTTAGTAAGTTTGGAAGAGAAAAGTAAATGTTTTTATGGATTTCAACCATTTTGGAGAACAATCACTCTCTAAAGACGTTTTCCTGCATCTTGGATTCATATTTTACTCTTGCAAGCTATTGAGTAAAGGGCTACTGTCTTTCCCTTCTCTAATATGTAGCTGTTAATTTCTTTCCCTTCCTTTCAGAAGACTAAAATGAAATTATTATTATTATTTTTTTACAGATCACTTGAACCATGTTCACTCTTTGTTTTAACATCTTTCTGGTAAAGGGAGGAAAGAAACCCTCGGAAATATCTGAATTTCAGTTTGATCCCAAATTGATTTATTCCTTTATTGAGGACTGGCAGACACAACAAGGGAAAAATGGTTTACTAGCAACTTTTCTCTTAAATTCTACTCCTGCACAGCTTAAACTTTCTCCCAGTTTTTGGCATTATTTCCTGTGCCCACTGAACACTTTTGCCCTGTATTTTTCATCCAGTTTTCATTGATTACACCCCTAGATTGACAGGTCATACTTTTAAATGATCCACCTTCTTCCAAATAAAGTCCTCACTAAGATTTTTTTTTATAGTTATTTTTATGATGTACTTTCATGGCACCAGGAGATGAATAATGATAAGGAAGAAAAAGTGCCCAATATTTATAAGATTATTGCAAACTGCCATGCATCCTCAGGTGGTTATATGCTCAGCAAAAAGACTTATTTGGGGGTGAATAGTAGTTTCCAAATATATCTATGTGGATGGATGGATCATTTGCAAGTTCTACTGATATTCCCACAAAAAAAAAAAGAAAAGCAGATTTTCCAACAAGAACTGAATATCTGATTTTTACAATATTCCTTTGATGTAGTGATGCACTTTGTTCTTCCTGTGACAACTGTTTTAATTTCATGTAATGTTCAGGCAAACTGGAGGGAAGGAAGTGTTCAGTGCTGACCTGCAGCATCACATAGAGCTCTGGTCCTGCCAGCTCTGCTAGATGATGTGCCAATACATATGGAGGAAAAAGGAGGTCATCTTGGAGCAGGATGAGATAAATTGCAATAAAATTTGTCTCTTTTCTTTGGCAAAAGTCATGAGATCTTCTATGACAATGGAGTGGGAATGAAAGGACTGGCTTTGAAGAGGAAAATAGAGGTAGTGAAAAGGTACAAAAGCCTGTAATGGTCCTGTGATGATCATGGAAACAGGGAGAAAAGGTTGAGGTAGATGAGGAAAGATGAAAATGATGATGGCTGAAGTGTGTTTGATTAGAGGACTGGTGCAGAAAGAGACCTGGAGAGGACAGGAGTTTGGGTGTCTGTGTGTGCGCACGTGTTTGGTTGTTGGCACGTGTGTACAGACACCTGGTTAAGCAGTAAATTGTTCCAACAGTTATTTTGAGGCAGGAATTTATAAGAATGTCATTTCTTATGGATTTTTATTTTATTTTGAAAAAAAAAAAATGCAGCAACGTATCCTGCCAGTGAAACTCTAACCACAGAGTTTTCTCTAATCTGAAATCGAATTATTGGAGCCTTGTCTGTATAGCCAAATGGTTAAATCTAGACAGGGAAAGCTCCAGATTTGAGAAACTGAGTCAAATGAAAAGAAAGAATGGAAGAAGGGTCTTGTACTTTTGAGCAATGCTACCTTAGCCACCTGCAAGCTTGGAGTAATATTTTTATTTTTTTCTTTGAACCTTTTTTGAAAAATTATGAAAACTCCTGTTTAGACAGGAAAGATGAGAATAGCTTAAAAAGAAAATTACAGTAGTGGAAAACACTTCTCATTTACCTCTTTATAAATTCATCAGTGCAAATCCATTAGTAAAAATGAACGATGGTCTGCATGGACAGATGCTTTCAGTAGCAGGTATCAGAGTATATCAGAGGATGAAACTAAGACTGTCTGGTGGCTTTGGAAGTTATAGTGTCCAATTCAGAGCCTAGTTTAACCTCTTCAGCTGTCCTCTGTGATGTGAGAGTGAACACTGTCCTCACTCTGAGACTATTTCAGGATGAAATCTCATTCCTCTAGCCAAACTGTTTGGGCTCCTGACCAGTGTTTGTCATCTTCATAGAAGTGAAGGAGAAGCCAGTGTCCAACTTCCAGTTTACAGACTGTCTTGCTCTGATCAGGGAGGGATGGGAAGTGATGAAGTTGTCTAGAGCCATATTTCACACCTATAGAAAACACTTCAGAAAGGAGGAGAAGCTCTGATCTTCTCAGTTAAGAGGTGGAGGAAGGAGTCCTCAGGTGAGAGTTGGTAACTTTTGGAGTGATAAGGAGTTTCCCAGGTCATATCTTCATTGACTGTCATGGTTCCTTTTGTCCATGTTGTGGTTCACAGAGTCCTCGCATAGTCCTGAAAGTACAAGGGCAGAAGAAGAGGGCTGGAAGCACTTGTATGTAGTTGGGTGGTAGATCTAAAGGGAAGTCTTACATCTTGTCTAGAGGAAGGATGCACTCACTTCAGAGTGCTGAGGGATTATTATTATTATTATTATTATTATTATTATTATTATTA